>NW_017728932.1:9728006-9783462 GCF_001723895.1 Crocodylus porosus | reverse complement strand
GCTGACTTCCTGCCCTTTGGGCAGGGGGCTGGACTCGATCTCCCGAGGTCCCTTCCAGCCCTGATGTCTATGAAATCTATGAAATTTTCTACTATAGCTCAAGACACAAGCCTCATCTATAAGCCCTGGGTGTCACATCTGGAATGGAAGTCAGCCATAAACCTGGCTAAACAGGTCAATTAAGCTGTATTTGTTGCTGCTTGTGAGCAGTGCAGAGCACTTGGAGCACATTGATAAATATCCAAGCTTTATCTGAACTACTTCACTATCAACTCTAATGAAACTCCTGAACTCAGTGAAGAACGGCTCTGTCTACTTAGTTTTAAGACGACAGGAAGCACCCCTAATGAGGCAAGTTTTCCCCTATACTCTTCAAACTTTAGTCTTATCATTTTGAGTTCTAATTAGCAAGGATGTTTTAGCTGGAAAAATAAGCCCTCACGCCATTAAAAATCATGTTGATGCTCACAACGCACAAGTTCTCTTTCCTATTTTGTATTCAAAAGTAGCGTATTAGAAATAACAGCACGCATACAATTCCCTAAGCTCTCAATTTTCCTCAGGAAGCTAACAGTTATGATGGTGCATAAGCAGAAAAATCAACAGCACTGTTTGAAAGAAAGGGGAAAAAAGTTATTACTCTATTTAATTTTTTTTTTTAAATAAAAAAGGTTGTGCCCAGAAATGCTTTCTAATTAAGCTTCCTTCATCAAGTTGCAATATTTCAGCCCTGGTCATGTTCAAATTTGGGAAGCAAACTATGCAAAGAGTTTGAATTAGGACTCTTTCCATTAGTATTTTCATTGGGGGGGAGGGGAGAGGGTGGATGAGCATAATCCCATCTTTGTTTTTGCTCTCCCTTCATTAAAACTCAAATGGAGGCAAGAACTCCAAGCAAAAATTAGTCCTGTCCTGAGAGTTTAACATTTCTCATGATTTAGCTTTGTCTAGTCATCTACTCTGCAGATTCCTTCCCACCCCCAAATGAAGCTTTTGCTGGCCAGCCCATCAAGTACCTTAATATAAATCACTATTTACACTGCTTTGCTACAACCCACGTAAGTGTTGTCAGAAGTGAAAAACAACTACGAGACCTGCATCTGCACCAGTGACTCGTCCCAGATCCTGAAATTGCCAGGTGTCACCCCAGTCCGAGACAAGGACATTAGGCCATGTTCCCTTCATACCACATCAAAGATTTGGAAGGTCTCTCTAACCAAGCAAGTAGCATGGCTTGGTATTTTTACTGAAGGCTTTTCAATGCCCGTCTTTCAGTGGAAAAACATGAGGCAGCACATGAATAGGTCTGACTTATCACTCGCACATTCCTGCCTATGAAGCCTTTCAGTTATAGATGACGGTATCTTTCCACTCCAGGATGCCAGGCCTGGTTTGCTGCTTTATTCACTTCCCAGAGTCCTGACTGATCCAAAAGCCAAGGTAATGCCACCAGCAATCCTCATACCCTTCTTGTGGAAGAAAATCCAGCTATCTTTTGCGCTGCCATGTTGGGAGGAAGATGTGACGTAGCCACACAAATATTGTTGAGGATGCAGAAGAGAATGTGCTTTCACAAAGCCTTTGATTTCATTTTAAATACTGACCTTTTTGATTTTCTGTCGAGTGCTAGTTGCATCTCACTCTGCTCCATGGCAGTCTCGTGGAAAGCAGTGGAGCAACGTGATGTATTGGGAAAACTACAAAGCTTGATCTTCAGGACCTTCTTCCCACCATGTTCACCACCAGCTTTTATATGCTAGCCATTCTTCACTGCTTTATTAATTTTCCATTAAACTCATTTCTATTGAAATCTATTATTCACTGTTAAGACCAAGCTACTACACTCCTATAGCCACATTAACCTCCATAAAATAATTAAAGGCTGGATTTTCAGCAGGAGACCTTATGTGTCACCTCTCTGGAACCTAATATGTCTTTCAATGGCATGGACTATAATGAGATGTTCAAATATAGAAAATTGAGTTACTTCTGGGTTTCAATTGTGACATTTATCCAGCCAGAATGATCCAACTTCTCAACTGCATTACTTATAATTTACTTTTGACCTTGGGTAGTTGAGAGTAATCTTTAAGGAAGCTATCCTTTTAATCTTCCTTTTTTATTAGCATTTAATTACTGTAACACATTTCTAGATGTACAAATTATATGAGGATTGTAATTCAATCCTATCCCCTTCAAACTGCAACATGACAAAGGCTGGCATATTCAAACCTCTTTCATATTCAGGATCAGTGAAGCATTTGGCCTCCTCCCCCTTTTATAATATCTGCAAAATATATTCTATTTATTGTTAATTAATGGCTTTGGTGTCAGGACTTGTTCAACTCTCAGCATTCAGGTCTGTACTTGTGCAGCATAGTCTATTTCGATCTACTAGGTTTCTCTCATCAACTCTACTGCTATTTTACTAATAAAGTAACTTACACTACCCGTGTCCAGGAAAATAAGAGAAGCACCTCAGAAATTACATCATTTCTGAGTGCATGGTATGATCACTGTTAATGGAGCCTTATTTTTTTGGCCAAGGCATACTACCATCCATCTCTAAAAGCAGCAAGTAGAAGAATAGATAGCCTTGCTCACATAAAGGGTGTTAGACACTCCCATAAAGGAAAGGTAATACAATTAAAGTACATGATTAAAATGAGCAATCAGGACTCATAGTAGAAATTATATCTTTTATTAGACCAACAAGATTTTTGCACTATGAGTCCTGACTGCTTTTTCCTCTAGACCAATATGGCTACAACCTGGATACCTGCCTAAAATACCTCATTTTAATAAATGGTTAAAAGCATGTTACAGCTCTGAAGATATATATATTTTAATATTTAAATTAATGCAATCTGATTTCTCTTACTCTCAGTCTTTGTCACATTTATTTATACCTTTAAGTTTCTTGCAGGTTTGTCTGTCCTCTCTTTTTTGGAGCACATGCTTCTCCACCTTATGTCGTATGACAGAGGAAGGTCAGCAGCATGTCAACAAGATGCCAGACACTCATGAAATGCTCTCCTGTGCTGAGGAGCAGTACTTATATTTATTGTATATTTAATGCTCCAGCTCCCAAACAGGCCCTAAATAGCTCCCAGGCCTCACTCTACAAGGAGATCAGATTTACCTTGTGTCATTAAAAAGCCATTTGTCACCTTGTAAATGGTGAAAGCAAGCCAAAGATTTAAAGTCAAGTATAAGCAAAGTAGCTAATGCAATGCTCCCCAAAAATAATTCATGCTAGGCAGAGAGCAAAGGTAAATGTGAAAACTCCTCAGGATGGGTATGTCAGCATTAGGTGTTGGTGCTGGTGGGTTGTAAAAAGGACCCCCCCCCCACACACACACAGAGCAGTTGTCCCCATTATTTTTTTGAATACTTGCACTTCCCATGTGGAAATACATACAAATCTTTCTCTCTATATATTTACAAATACAAATACATACAAATAAATTTATATGCATTATCTTTCACCAAGGGGAAAAATAAATTGAATTTAGACTAGTTGTTGGCAGAACGTGCCACTTATAAACTTAAATTCCCAAGAATAACTTGACAAAGTGCTGAGCCCAATATTATGCCGAGTGGAGTCCAGCTCTGTGGGCACCGGAGAGAAGTGAATTTGTGTTTAGCATTCTCACCCTGCAGTTTAACAGTCTCACTACCTGGAAATGCAATTTAAAATAGTGGAAAGTCAGCAGCTCTTTAACCAGACATGCCCCACTGGCTTATTGAATTGGAAAAGGATGGTGTAACAGACAACCCAGGTTTCATTCTGATCTAATGCAAATTGGGAGCAACTCCACTGGGATTAGTAGGGTATTGCAGGTATAAAACCACCACAAGGTCAGGAACAGACTCCCCAAACCCGTCCACACTGTGTACAATGGTTCAGAAAACCCTGTAATACTTTTCATAGGTTTAAAAGTTTGCCATTGCCCTTGGCCAGAAGTAGGACACCTCCCATTCTACTGCCATGAATTTGGATTTATATATATGGTTGTCCACCCAGTTGTTGCTGCCCTTGGGTGCTGCTGTTTGTGAAAGATGTTGCAAAGAGAGGGTGGTATGTTTCTGCACTTGGTTGTTAAAATTATTGAAGGGGGGGACTATCACGCAAACTTAAGGAAAAGAAAGATCACCCAAGGTCACTTACATTCATGGGGTATGTCAGGAGAAATCCTACTTAAGTAGAGTATTTAGGAATATGCATTGACTGGATTACAAGAAATTACCATAAAACCACTGCAGAGGCAGAACAAACGATTCTAGCCTTTGGGTGTGTTTTTTCTTTTTCCTTTAAATGTTACGTTACCTTCAAAGTCTGCATTAACCTACAGCGCTTTTACCATAAAGCAGTTGGCGCTGCCTTCGTAAAATTATATAGCTCTTTTCTTAGGAGAAGATTTTCATGTCATAATGGGAAATAAGTTAAAAAAAAAAAAAAAAAAAAAAGCACCTTAATAACGACAAGAACATTTCCATGACGTGGAAGCTCACTGAGGAGCTGTCTGAGATCACACTCCATCCTTTGTGAAGCATTCATTATACCAGGAAATAAATCAAACCTTACATGCTGGCATACTCTATTCAAATGATGTTCCAAACTGTTATTACAACACATGTGCTCACACACGCTGGTGTTCCCCACCCCTCAACTGATACTTCGTTTTGAGAAATAGGTCGACTCCCACGAGCGAAATTCACTCGTGGTGCAACAACACATGAATCGTGCCGCAGGCTCATATAGGGTTGTAGATCTCACGGACTCAGTCCATCCATGGAGCTGGCAGAAAGGGAGGTTAATTTTCACCATCCGCTTAGGAAGGCATAGCTTCCTGATCAGTCTGGGGACGGGCAAGGAGCAGGAGTTGGGCCAGTTGTTAGAAACGGTTCACTTATTGGAAACTATGTGGTTTTCTGAACTATAGTGAGCAGTAGACTTGAGGCCAGGATGCAATTCAGTTATCTACACTGAGTTGCAGGATTGAACCCTAAGAGGAAGGTCCAGTCCATTAACATAGGCCTGCTGAAACTCCAAGTCATTCCCCAAAAATGCGCAACCACCACCACAAAAGAAAAAAAAAAAAAAAAAAAAAAAAAAAAAAGGAACAAAAACAAAACCAAAAAACCCCAGGAGAGGGAGAAGTTTCTTGGTTTTCTATCAGTTCCTCTCTTTTCTATTTCTGGTACACTGCTCAGCTTTGTTTTCAGCTCTTATAGTTCAAAAGGCCCCCGAACAGTTCTGCTGAGAAGAGGACACAAGGACTGCTGCATGTTAAGTGATGGTTATGCTGCGTGATGGAGTATTTTTTGTAACACTTTGTTTTCTTAGAAGCTTTACTTCTTTTGCAGTCATTCATTTAAATGGATTCCACTGTGCTTGTTTCATGCCTCTTTTCATTCCAACAGAGACTAAATTAAGCTTTGAAGTTTGCTGAGAAATCCCAATGGCATAAAACTTCAGTGCCATTTCCTGAGTGCTAGAGAATTAAAAAAGAAATAGAAGAGAAAGAAAAAGAAAAAGAAAAAGGAAAAAAAAAGAAACAGCTTCTCTTCTTTTCCTTTGTTTTCAGCAGCCTGATCCTGAAGTGGCTGACTTTGAAACTAACCTTAGCATCTAACCTTATGAATTATTCATACTCCTAAAACATGTAAATATGGTTTATAAAACGTTAAAGCACAAAAAAAAATAAAATAAAAATCTCTCTTTCCTGCACAGGTCACAATTATTTAATATTCTGACACAGCAACTTACTTCATGAATATTAACAGCAAGAAAATGTGACCTAAATAAATGAATAAATAAAAATCAGTGCACCGCCCCCCCGTATCCAAAGAGCCAGACATGACTTGAACCCTGGAATTTACAGACGTGGATAAGATTTTTACAAAAAGGGGAAGAGGTTGAAACTTCACAAATCTTTCTGAATTGTGTGCATCTGTTGGACTATGATTCATAAAGTGTTTAGTCTACTGGAAGATCTGTTTGCTACGATGTTCCCACGGCGGGACTGGAACACAGGACTGGGAGCAGCTTCACAGGCCATTAACTTCTGTCCCCTCCAGATTGAGAAGAATTATGTTTTAGTTTTCGAGGGGAATGATTACGATTTTGTACAAATTATTTTTAAAAAATAAATAAATAAAAAATCTTGTGTGTCACAGCCCAGGATGCGCCTGGAGAAAGCTACATTTGTGAGTTTAGATCAAGATAAGATAAGTTTGTACTTCTATACATTGCAGACCCACCTTACACAGAGAAACAGGAAATGGGTTTCTGCTTCACAGCATGGCTAGGGACTTACTGGCAAATAGATGAGCTACTGAAGAAAAGTAGTTTCACTTAATAAATCATTTCTTTCCACAGCCCAAAGATTTATTTTGTTTGTGGAGATACTCTTCAATTCATCTACATTATATAGTAATACAGCGAGGTTCAATCCAAACTTCCATTCACCTCAAGAGTCCTCATGACATTGAAGTCAATCCTTGCTTAACACATCATTGACAGGCAACCTGATACTTTGGTGACAAGCACACTATAACACTTTGAAAAGAATAACAAGGATAGTTTTGTGACTAACATTTTTCCAGTGTTATAACCAGCTCTAAAGATGCATCACATAAGTAAATACATCATATGTTCGTTCAAAACCACTTCAAAACATACTTCATAACTTGCATGAATGCACAGTCTCTACTATAGTACAATGTAATAGGGTTGCGCGAAGCTTCAGGTGTCGATTTGATTCGGAGGAGATTGGGCCCAATTTGGTGACCAAAACTCTGAATCCAAATTGAATCATAAGACCAGTTAAAAGGTCCAAATTGAAGCAGAGAGCTTTGAATCAATTTGGAAAAGATCCAGAGAATTTTGGCGATTTGGGTAGTCCACACTGGCTGTACCAGGGAGCTGGACCCACACTCAGAGCTGGTAAGTAGAGGGTGGGGAAAGAGGGTCTGGGGAAGGGAACCATGGGGGGGACCCCTGCCTGCTCTTCCAGCCCCCTAGCACCCTCTGATCCCCACCCACTCCCCTAGCCCCCCTATGGCTGCTCTGCCTGGCTCCAGCTCCTGGTTGTTTAATAAAAGACACCACTCACCGGGTACTGCCACACCAGGGGGGAGGCGGGGGAAAAAGGGTGATCCCCACTGTCCCCCATGGCAGGTTTTTTTTTCTTTTCAAAGAGCTGGGGCTGGGTAGTCCAGCCATTGAAAGCAGGCAGGGGATGGAGCTTGTGTGATTAAGAGATCCGGCTGATTTGGTGGTAGCCAAATCTCTGAATCAGATTTGACCAAATTGATTCAGGACAAGGATTTGACTCACTGAATCCAATCGCTGTCCCCCACATCAGTCAAATCCGAATCAAAATCGAGTACTAGCCACTTCACACAGGCCTACAGTGTAACACTGATAATAAGTTTCTTGAAGGAAAGTGAATGAAAATACAGTTGTACAATAATTAGTCACTTGTGCATTAGTCTTCAGTAACAAGGGGGATCACATCTGGTTGGATATTGTCCTACAATATCCCCCTCTTTACAGCCACTGACAGTCAAAAATAATCTGTGTTTAGCATCCCTGAGACTGATGAAAAAAGCAACATAGCCAATACACTAGCAAATATGTTCTTGCTCTATTACTTCTATAGCAAAATGTAAATGTTTTGGGAGCCAAGAATCTGATCCAAAGTCAATGGCAATCTTTTTGCCGATTTTAATGGGCACTGCACTAGGTTTACTATATGGTCTGTTTGGTGCATTAAAATGGTAGGACTTGATGCTACTCTTGCTCATGTTAGCATAAGTGAAAATAACCATATGGAAAAGTTAGTTGAATAATCCACGTATAAACCTAGCATGAGAAAAGATGATTCACCTTCTGACGGACTCTCAGACTGTGCATCATTTAATCATCCTTTAAAGGCCATAATGCTCCTTTGAGACTCAGAAATTAAAAAAAAAATGATTCAGCTACAAGATACAGGCAGGAACTGTCAACTCTCTGGAGAGTGACTTTGTGCATTCTGGAGACTATAAAACTTCAGTGAGGCTAGTGCGAGAGACAGAATGATAAAAAGTTACAGTGGTACTTGTGTTAGAGTTTGAATCAACGAGGGAAACCACAAATTTTTAGTGGGTGTATGCAAGTGTGGGATGACCCACACAGCCTGTTAATCAAGCTCACTCTCTCAATCAATTTTCTTAAAACACACCCGCAATAGGCCAACATCAGTAGAAGGTGTAAATTAAAAGTAGATCTTTAAAACCAACATTCACTCCCAAGAAGAATTCCAGCACAAATACTTTGAAACTCTTTAAGTACCATTTCAGCATGAATCCTGATTAAGTTACAGAATACAGTATGGCATAAGGCCAACACGTTTCTGTTCACAAAGGGTTCATTTGACTCAACCAGGAACCTACCAAATTCACAGCAAAAGTGGGCCATGCGGCAGCTCCTTTAATCTTGCAGGTTCCCCCACACACTCCCCCTACCCTGTCCATTCCTGATTGCCTGAGGGGTCCCAGTGGTCCTGCTGCTTGTTGTTGACCTGCCAGGAGACAAAAACGGTGCTATATTTAAAACCACGGTTTTCACCTCCCTGCCGATCAGAAGCAAGTGGCAGGACCCTATGGCCGATTGGCTGGGGGGTGGGGGGGGTGTAGGGGAACTGGCAGGATGAAAGGAGCCACTGCGCAGCCCATTTCTGCCATGAATTCAGTAGGTCCCTCCTTGTCCTCAATGCACGACCATCTTCAAATGCAAAAATTCCTTTCTGCATCACTTCCAGGCACAACAGCCTTTGAGCAGTGACTCAAGTAATCAAACAACCTATTACCCATGAAAGGAGAAGGAGCATCATGTTCAGTAGAATTCAGGTTGGACAACACTTTAAGCTGCTATAGCCCTTATAGACAAAGTTTACTCTTTGTTTTCAAGAAAATATTGAAGAGACAGTCTAACTATTTAGAGAAATCTACCCCCATTCCCTACCTTCTATTTCATAATTGTCTCCACCCGTCTTCATCTTGGCCTATACCTTGAGCTAGTACATAATGATCTTTTGCAGAGGTCCTTAGAAGAACTTGAAGCCCGATTTTCAGCCTACTCCATGCATCCCAACCACTTGAGTTAAAGGACTAAACTCGAATTGCTGGCAGTAATAAGAGGTGATGCAAGGCATACAGTATTCATAGCTGAGAGTTACAGGTTCACATTAACGTTAAAAATCAGGATACCTCATCTTAGGCGAGATGGATTTGTTTCACCCAAAGTCAATGCCTCTCCTTTAAGAACGCTGTGTCTTTCACATAAAAGAATCTTTATTCACCTATAACAACTCTTAGATTTAGACAGCGATTTTTAATGACTAAAAGCAGGCAAGAGGAGGTTGGAAATTTCTGTGGGAGCATTAACTCAGTCTCTATGGGAAGTTTACAGAGAGACTATGGTAAAATTAAATATGACCAATTTTCAGTTTCCAGGGTGAAATACAGTGCATATATATATATATTTTTTAAACACAGTCACTCCACAGCAGCTTGAGATCCCACCTAAATGGCAATGAGTTGCTTACTAAAGCGGGGAGGGAACCCACTAGTCAGGAGAAGGAACAGCTTCCAATGAAACAGTTCACATCCCACAGGTTAACTACATGACTTAAGGCACAAAAGAGTTTTGTGACCAGTGTTGCACTGTTGGACACGATGGCTGACAGGGTGCAACTGAGGCTATGGAAAGAAAGTTTATGCGCAATCAGGTGCCCTGAAGTGGACCTGGAACCCCAGGATGACCTTGCCAGAGGGTCTCATCTAGACTGGCCCACATGGCAAATGCCTGAACCACCTGCACATGCAAACTGGAAGATCAGAAACAACATGATCAAATGGGGCTACTCCAACAACACAAATATATGCAAGTGCGGTGAAGCGCCCACTGTGAAGCACCTGTTCATTTGTTGACTCCTTGGTGAGACCTGTACAAGGAGGACCTTGCTGCAGCAATGGAAACAGCAATCACTTGTGCACAAATCTGGAAAAATATCTAATTTACGACAAGGATATGAGAGGAAGAAGAAGAATTCAACAAGTGAAAGTAAGTGGAGAAATAATGTGCAATATATAACATAAAAGTACATTTTGTATTTTCAGTTATATACACACACACAAGCCAGGATCAGGACAGACAGCAAAATAATTATCAGAGGCTTGTACAATTTCAAAAGCTCTAATTGGGCCCTGAGGGCTCCCTTCTGTAGATCTGAACAGAACAGTCTCTTAGCTAAACACTCGCACAGCAGGGCAAAGCACAGTAAAATGATATGGAGGGACCGCAGGAAACTGGCACTCTCAAGCGTTACCAAAATACAAGGTTCAGTAGGAGAACGTTAGCTCTTCTCCTACGAAAAGGTGACATTGCTTTTGCGCTGGTATGCCAACCCCAAGTGCTAACATTTCACTGCAAAGTTTTAGGAACCTTGTGCAAAACCAGAGGCATGATTTTATCCAGCCTACTTGGCATCCCCTTATTATTAACTGATACAGCAATGTCTACAGAAACCCTGAGCAGTCCCTGATAATGCTAGACATTGTACAAACAGATAGGGCCAGATTCCAATGCCATTATTTACAGAGAGTAGTACCTTACCTAGTAAGAAATCTCACCCAAGTCAATAGAGATACCATGCAAAATCGACAGGAGTTAAAATGGTAGATTCAGACCCGTAGCCAATAGACAGTTTACAGATTGCATGGTGCCATTTTGAGTGAGGCAGGGGCAAGATGCAACTTTAGAATAAACTTACGAGGGAGAGGAGATGATCATTCTTTTTGCAAGGGCCACCATGCAAGATCCAATTCAGTAAGGGCCCTGCCACACATTCAAATTCAAACTGGATAGAAACCAGCTACAGAGTTTTTACACATTTCCAAGTACTAACTTTGCAGTTACTTGGATCTTTTTATAGCTGGATAGACATTTTTATGGTGTGATCATTACTTTGCATGAGTGGCCAGTCCAGATTTACTGCACAATTAACCAGTTAATTGTGTAATATATGCAATGTGTGGCAGGTGCCTAAAACATTCAGAACTGGGCTGAATTTACACATATAAAATGTGTGTGTCTATATATACACACATATACACACACACACATATATACACACACACACGCATATACACACGTCAAAAGGACTGAGGATACAAGTGCTGCTTTTGACAGCGGTTTACCGACTGTGAGCACAATGAATCATAATTGCTAAAGACAGAAACCTGTTAGCCTATCCAGTACAGCAACTTGATAATGCAATGTGTTCCCCTGGGCCTAGCATTTACTTTGTAGAGCTTTGCTCAGCCTATCTTAGGGTTTTGTGTTGGTGCCCATCTAGTATTCAAGTTCCTTCCTAGTTAATTATGACTGGCATAACAAGGTCTAATAGACTTTGTGGAGTCTCCAGTTCCCTAGTTGTATCTATTTTGATGGCATCGTTAGGCGAATGGATTAGGTAATGGAAACCAGCGCTTACCAGGAATTGTTCTGATAGAACAATCTGCCACTGCAAAAACCTAAAACTGTTTATAGCAAAAGATCAGATTCAAATCTCCCAATTCAGACATGCGAAAAATCAGTTTTTAAATGAAAACACTCAGTTTTAGTTTCCACTTCCCCCAATCCAAAATGAACTCAATGCTGGTTTACTGGCTTCAGAGCGTGTGGGCCTATAATTTTCATCAATGTCTGGTCATGCTTACCAAGAAACACTAGGCATCCTGCAGGGTTGGTCTGGTTTTCAACAGCTGGTAGTGGACACAGCTGGACTCATAGAGCCTCAAACAGGTTCTCATAAAGAATGGACGAGTTTTTTTTCTTCCGTGTTAGTGGGTGGCAGTGAGATCTGTAGTGCCAGATAAGCCACAGTCCAATTCATTGGCAGGCAATTATTTTGGCTGGAGGGCAGCTTAATGAGTTTTGGTGAGCTGTCGAGGGCTACAAGTGTGGCCCCGCCCCTTGACAAGCACCACCCCCTGGCTGTTACCTTGGAACTAGAAGTCCCACCCCCTGACTTTTGCCACTTCAAGTCCCTCCCATTGCCCCAAGAAGTTCTCCTTTTGGGATGTGGGTTTGCTATCTTCAAACCGGAAAAAACAAACAAATTATATCCTAAAAATCAAACATCCGTGGGCAGAAACTGTTGCTCAGTGCAGGGTAAAAGTGGCCCTTCCCCCTTGCTGCTGCCAGGCAGTTCTTTAGTGCAACCACACAGAGCTCATGCCATGCTGGGCTGCCCTCTGTCACCACCATCACCGCAGCGTCCAGGCTGCCCAGTGCAGCAGTAGTGACAGTGCAGAGCAGCTGCAGGGCAGCCCGGCATGGCGCGGGCTCTGGGTGGCTGCACCAAGAACTGCCTGGCAGCAGTGAGGGCGAGAGGCCACTTTTCCCGCCCCCGGTGCTGAGCAACAGCTTCTACCCAGCGCTGCTGCCAAGCCTGGACTGGCAAATCTGGACCAGGAGCAGGTGTGGGGCACCCCAGGTCAGGGCTGCACGTGCAGGTCCCCGACAGAACCGTGGAGCCGGAGCAGGTCCTGGCAGCAGCCAGAAGGTGCTGCTGCTGCCTAGAAAGGTAGTCCGGCTGCAGCCCAGCCCCAGCCCCGCTGTGTGCCCAGGGGGCTGCATGGCGTGCCACGGCTGGGCAGCACCTGGGCCAGGTGGGACCAAGGGACCCACTGCAGGCCAGATCTGGCCTGCAGGCCATATTTTGCCTGCTCCTGGTCTAACTGGACTGATCATTTGATACCCAAAACTTTATAGCTGATGCGCTCATGTTCGCATAGCTGAGGTTGAAAACCTTGGAAGAAACAGGCACTATTACACAAATTCTATCATTTCTTGTTTCCATTTATTCCTTCCAGGTAGGTATGAGTTAAGGATTATTTTAATTTAAGTAATTTACAGGTATCTATTGTGCTTGGTTAGCTGTAGATTATAAAGGAAAGACTCACAGTCCTTCCACCCTAGAGAAGTTAATATTGGTTCAGTTCATAAGAAAGCTAATGGTTAAGGTTCTATGCATAACTGTTTAACAATGACAGTGCTGGGTTTGTAACATTCATATGATTGGACTTGGGCCTACCATGTCATAGCCTAGTGTCTTAATTAGGAGGTCCATCCTGTAGGTTAATACTGTAGTAAATGTGTAATTACTGTACATCAATGTGTAATGCGAGAAGGCCACTGCTGTGCTACAGTGAAAAGGATAACAGGGGATACGCTAAACTAATGCCAAAGGAAACAATGTTTTCTAGAAAAGATCCAGTTTCTTAAGCCAAGCTCCTTTGAGTTATGTAAGGATGAATGAATGATGGGCGGGCAATCTGAGCATCACCAAGGAAAAAAAAAATGCAAATTCACTCTCAATATTAGCAGATTTTCTTCAAGTTAAAAGCAGAACCTAATCTTTTCTGCAACATGAAATAGGCTATATTTACATATTAGAATAGTAAAAATCACTAGATCATTACCACACTAGCAAATTACCTTTAATTCAAACCATGAAGACTATCACTTTTCAAAACATCATTACACGTCTATGACTTTTTATTACATTGCTTAAACATTCATTAATTGTATTTATACTCAACCAGCTAGAACGCGGTGGGGGAGGGAATCTGCCATGCCTAAAATGCCAAACAATAAACTCAAAAGTTACTTAATATCAGAATATAAAATCCTAGTCAATTCTGCCAATTTTTATAAGCTGGGAAAAAATAAATCCAAACAAAAAGTGAGAAATTAGAGTGATTTCAATTTAACTAATCACAAAAATTAATTAAAGTAAAGATTAGCTGTCAGTCATGGGCATCAACAAAAGAACACAATATTATCCTACTAATGGCTTTTATTACATAATTTTGCTGCTAGAATGCCATATTGATTAGAAATACTTGGAACAGAACAAATTGAATATTTGAGCAAATTTAGCAACAACAGCTTCGTTATACATGTAGACATTTACAGTTAATTTTAAGTTAATCTATAGGCGAGTTCTGAGTGTTCATAAAATAGGCCCAAAGTAATCACAAATTCAATTAACAGTTATTGTAGCTAATCATGGGCAATGTTCAGCCATAGAAATATCTGAGCGAGTTCATCTCTATGCTAGGAGAGGTTAAACGCCGACAGGACACAATTTATTGCTATGGGCCAAGAAGCAATACTCTTACTCTTATTGGTCAGCGCTTGACTCCACTATTAAGATCAGTGATTTCAAAGGGGATTGATTAAGGTAAGGCAGTTGAAATCTGTTCATTGTTTTACTCAGCCTAGCAAGGCCATAAGCTCCCTCCAAATTTACACGTAATCTTTCTCGGCCTCTCTTTGGAAAAAGCAACTTCTCACACCGCACCCTCTGCGAGCAAGTGAATAAGGAAAAGAGTGACTTTGGCTAGGGTCTATATTCTTACTGATCAGAACACCTGGCCAGGTATGAGGTGGGAAGGTAAGATGAACCATTTCAAGGGCCCCAATAATTCATCTCTCACACAAAGCAAGATGAAATCAATCTTCTCAGAGCCATATTTCACCAGGGTTTTGTTCCTTGGCCAACTGTACACTACTCTTTATGCATCCAAATGCTCCCTTAAGCTCTAAGACATGTTCATTTAGGCATAACATTGAAATCAGTTAATTGTAGCAGGCTTCTAAACAATTGGCTCCATCACAGGGGGGAATGAAGTCAAGGTTATATAATATTTCTCCAGTATGATTTGTTGAGAAGTTAGTTACACCAGCTTCGTATATCCCCAGCCACCTTAAAACAACTCTCTAGTTTTCTTTGAGTTGAGTTTCAGATCTTCTAGTAGCTCACACATTTAGAAAAGGAGCAGCATACACACATTCACTCAGTAATTTTCACCTTATCAGCAGCATGCTGAAGCCTCAAAATTGCATAACGGCTCTTGATAGGCATCATGTTTAAGATTACTCCCATTTTTCTGTGGTTTCATGTCTTGTTTATTTATGCTGATTTAAAAATCTACTAATGTAACTAGATCAGATAGCATACGTACAAATCTAATATGCAACTTTAAGAAACAGCAGGAAAAGCATCACTGCCTATGAAACCTCGTAGAAATGAGGCTGCACATAATAAAAGATATTCAATAAACAAAGCTACTTCATAATACAAGGGACATGGAAAATTACTTTGAGACTCAAAACCTACTGAAGATTTATTTTAATACTATTCAGTATTTGTACTGCAGTAGCACCCAATCATCCCAACGTGGATCAGGTGTCCTTAATGTGCTAGGAGCTGTAGAAACATAAAACCATGGTGTCTGCACTAAGCAGCTATTAGTTTACACCTATGGTTGGAAATAACAAAATGGATGGGGGAGCATAGGGAAAGAGTAAGACTCAACTGAACAGCACCAGAGACTGCATCTACTTTTGTAACACACAGTCTCAGCCTTTTGGCTAGGATGACTCACAAAAGGGCCGTGAGGAGTGGGGGGTCCCCTCATGATTTTTCCTCAACTCTTTTTCAGGAACTTGAGCAGAGTGGATCAGATTCACACTTAAGCATCTCACAGGTGGCACAGAAACTGCCCCTCAAGCTTCAGGTCAGCACTTGCTTTCATCTACCCTTCCCACTGTTGTAGCTTAGTCCACCAGCAATGACCAATATTACTCCTATAAAAAAAAAAAAAAACAATCCAGGAAGAAGGGCAAGAAGGTTTTTAATGGTAATTTATCTCAATGTAGGCTTTAAACCCTCAATTTATCTCTGTCGTTGCCAACATTTGGATTAATCTGTTGCTGTGCGTCTCTCTCTCTCTGCTGCAAATCCCTGAGGATAAGGAGGAACCAATATACATAAAGAACTGAATTTCAATTAATGCAAGGCCTCGCTAATTTTCTAACACATAACTAAGAAACATTTTAATTCACTATTTTCTCAATGCCAATCCTCCAGAGGAACTGCTTCTACACATTTATTTTACCTTCAAGTCTGTGTTTATCGCTAAGAGTACTTGTGTCTGAGCCACACCAGTTTGCAAGCAGCGCCTGTATCTCCCACCTTCCCAGAAGTAAATATTTCAATTAAAATAGGAAGCAATTTAAGTATTAGCACGAGGCTTTCAAATAGTTTTAAATAATGTCCCAGCAGTTTAGGGACTGTTCTCATTCCGTTCAACATTTTAAAGAAAAATTTACAAACTTAACCAAACAAATGCATTTTGCACTCCTTCCACCCTGCACCCATTAGCATAGTTAACTCCAAGACAAATAGTGAAGTTACATTTTTAATTGTACACTAAATTACTTGCCACAATACCATTTCCTTCCTTAGCAAATTCTTAAATCCAGATATAAAGAAGCGACTACATTCATACTCATAAGGCTGCAGGCCTGTTGAGCAGATGATACTCATTCTTGGTATGTTTTAAGGGGACAAAGTTGACTCACATAGCTATGAGAAACTACATAAAAATTATTAATAGTAAAATTCACCACTGCAGAAGGCAGCGCATATATCCACGCATATACCAGCAGAGCTTTCCCAAGTACCCAGAGAAATTAGACCCAAGTGATGTAAAACCAGCACCTGAATGCAACTTCTCAAGATTTAATTTTGATCAGATACTTTTTTTTAAAGCAAGCAGGGCTCAAAACCTTCAGCAAGGATTGCTGATTTGCCATTCCAATGGCCAAAACCAACAGGCAACACCACATGTGAGCAAACAAGAATTAAAGACATCACTTCCCTAAAATAACCAAGCCTCTGAGCACTGGTGTATTGACATGATTTTTAAAAATAAGTCATCAGAAAGTTGGTTATCCTCCCCTGTTAATCTCCTCCTCTGCCCCATCTACAAGTTTTCCTTCAGCTAAAAGTCAAACACATGAAAACACTTCACTTACAGCCTCTCTGGAGCACTCTAGATAAAATGAGACAGAAGATGATCTTTGCAATACTTTAGTGCTTCTTGTTCAGTCCAACTCTTTTGTCTTTGTTTCCCCAGCAAGAGCAGTCAGGGGATTTTGGATGCTGCCTGATTAGAACAGCTGAACCCTGGCCCAGCTCAACAGGTGGTGTAAATGAGTGAATTCCCATGTACTTCATTCCAGTTGTGCTCATTTAACACAGCAGAGGATCTGGCCTGTAGACTTGGCTGTTAAACTGAGCTTTCACTGTTTGGGGAGGGAAGATATGCCATACTGGGTAAGGAGTACCGGCTTGTCTATCAGGTGCAAGTATCCTGCCTTTTGCTTGGAGAATGCTTATCTCCCTCCAGGAGTCAGTCTTTCCTGCATCAGTCAGTCTGCATCTGGAAGTAAGTGAGATTAACCAGAATAATTATTACAGTCATACTGGCCTTGTTTAGATCCTTACCCAGTTCCCTTTTGGAAATGATCACAATATTTCATTTGACCTCCCCTGCTCCTAAGGGCTGAATTAAGCCCTCCATTAAGACACAGGGCATAGGGTCAGCTCACAGGAGGCAGAGAAAACCACCTAGATCTTAGTCTAAAAGAAGTATCCAGAATGGTAAAATACAAACCACCATATACAAGAAACCCAGCGACCAACATGCATATCTGCACAGAACCAGCAATCCCAACAAGAAATCTCAGGTGTTTTCCTTGGTGCAAATTCCTTGGTGCAAAATCACTAGTGTTTTCCTTGGTGCGGATTCAGTGGTATTAATATACAAGCAAGCCCTCCAATACCACCGAATCTGCACCAAGGAAAACACCGATGATTGCCACTCTGTAGATCTATAAAGAGCTTTCACTCCACAAGGACACTCCTCCAGAAAAACAGACCATCCTGAAAGAGCCACCCAGCTACACCATGAAGAACAGCAGGCAGTACACAAAGAAAATCCCCATGAACTGTACACCACTAGTTATGACATACCTGGAACCTATATGGAAAATCCTCAAACAAATGCAACCCATACTAGCAGACGACCCAATTCTTACGAAGATCTTCCCAGAACAACCCATCCTATCCTTCAAGCAAGCACCAAACCTCACCAGGGATCCAGGTTTTCTGTTTGCCATGGAAAAGCATGGTAAAATGTGGACTTTCTCATTTTAAGGAGAAAAACCTGGATTTTTTTCCTGATAAACTGCATGAGAATTATTATGTGGGGGGGGCCCTGCGCATATGCATGCATTCACATGGCTACCAGGCAGCCTGGAGAGCAGCTCCCACAGGTAAGTTGGAGGGGGTGGGGGGGAACTGAGGCTCCCATAGTGAGGAATGGAAGAAGGGCAGGGCTGGGGCTGCTGCCCAGCCCAGACAATGCTTGGGACCCAGAATATGCAGCCACAAGGCCCAGGCAGGGAGCAGGATGGAGCTGCAGGTGGCTTGTCGGGGTGTGGGGAGGGCTGGTTCCTCAGCACTGCATGTACTCCCAGGAAGCACATGGGGGGCCCGTGCCCCTGAGATTTTCGCATGGGGTGGGGACAGGTGCAGGCTGCCCACTGCAGGCTCGAGGCTCTTCACCTTGCTGCCCTCCCCTGGGGCCTCTGTAACCCTGGGTGGGACCTGGAGCAGCATGGCAGAGTGGGGCTGGGTGGGGAAGCTCTGTGCCACTGCCACAAGCCAAGTGCCACCATAGTGAGGTATCCCCTGCCCACCGAGCAGCAGCGGAAGGCACAAGTCCAAGGGGCAAGGTGCGCCTCACCATGGAGGCGGCACTGGCCATCCCTGCCCAGCCCCGCTCTGCCCTGCCACTCTGGGTCCCTGCCACTGTGCTTCAGAGGCCCCGGGGGGAGGGTAGCAGGGCAGAGAGCCTGAGCCTATGGTGGGCAGCCTGCACCCATTCCCCCACGGACTCTGCTCTGGCTGTGCTTCCTGCAGGGGAGGGCAAGTCAGGCTTCCCACTGCGATATGCAGCCGCTTCCTCCTATGGGCAGGGGTCCCTTGGTTCCTGGCCCTGTAGCGCTGGCAGCTGGGGGTCCCCTCCGGCAGGGCTGGGGAATGACGGATTTGGGAGTTTTCAGTCAGAGAATTTAAGATTTTTTTTTTTTAATCTGAGACTTTACAGTTTTTAAACCAAGAAAACCAGGATCCCTGCTCATCACCAGAAGCAAACTTCCTATGGCCCAAAGCACACCAAATAGATCCAGACCATGCTGGAACAAGAAATGTAAAACCTGTGAACATATCTCCACCACTCCCACAATAACTATACCCCAAAACAGAGCCATCACCACTCCTGGATCTTACACCTGCACCTCCAGAAATGCAATATATCTTACCACGTGCACTGCATGCACAGATGGAAAATTCTTAGGAGAAATCAAACAACAACTGCAGACCAGAATACTGAAAATCTATCATAGACAAAAATACCCAATTCCCTGTGGGTGCACGTTTCTCACAAGACAACCACTGTCTCTCTAATCTCTCTGTTCTAATCTTCAAAAGGAATTTACAAAACACCTTTTGTAGATGAGTCTATGAACTTCACTTCCTAAATCTACTGGATAAAAAAAAAAAAATCATGGACTAAAGACAGACATTGGACTTATGGCACGTTATAACCTGCCTGCCATCCAATAACCCCAGGTAACCTCTCTACAATTTGCCAACTGCATTCTGTCACCAGGTCATTGTCTCACAACTATTGCCTCCAATCCCCTCTGATCCTCACTGCCATGCCTTTGCCTTTTCACAGACCCGCATTTTGCATATCAGCTTCTATTGCACCCAGGAGAGCGCACACACAACCAGCAGACTCTTCCTATGCCTGAAGAAGGGTTATTTGTACCTGAAAGCTTGCAAAAAAAAAATTTTCCAACTGTTTAGTTGGTCTAATAAAAGATATCACATTTAACCAAAGAACCTTGTCAGCCTAGTCTGCAAGAACACACATAAGGAGCCAGTCCCAGCTTGATGTGTTAATAGAGAGAACTTCAGTCCAGCTAGCAGCCACACGGACTCGGTGAAGGCTGCTTCTACCCAAGGCAAACTATCTGAGAATGCCCTTCCCTGGTAGAATTCCCAACTGGAACAAATTAGAAGACAGAGGAAAGCATTTGGTAGAAAAGTTAAGCTTTTCAGTGGAAAAAAAAAATCAAAAGAAAATATTTCAATTCTGAATTTATGCCAGGGTCCCACCCACCTCTCATGGTCTACCACATAGGGCCAGCCCCCTAATCAGACTACAACACCAATGATGTGGCCCTGTGTTACTTTACTGGTATGGGGAAGCAATGCATCATGGGAGCCGTGTGGTAGTGTGAATCAAAAGAGATTCAGTTTGTTTTTCTATAGGGCTTGTAAAAAGTTTGAAGTGCCTACATGGCGGTACTGTGCTCCAACAGGGAAATCTCCACCCAAGTGCCTCCTTGCATGCATCACACCAGGGGTTTCAGTACCTTTAGGTTACTGAATCAGTTAAGTACAGTACTTTTTAAAAGGCTATGCCAAATCTTAAAAAAAAAAAAAGGCTTCTATCTATTAGTTTTGAAGCAAATTCACAACAAGTGAATTTTCAGATTGAAATTCTTCAGTCAAATGTGGTTTCCAGTTGCACGCTATCTCTAATAATGATGTACACTCTACGCAAACAAAACAGACGTGACTCAGGAAAAGCAGAAAACATTTCAACTTCCTGAATAAATAAACCACGTTCTATCACATAGCCTCATTGTCCTGCAAATTCATTATTTCCTATTTTCTCATGGTTGAATAATATATTCTTTCTAAGAATCCACTCTAGAAAGAACTGCAGTGGTTTTCTTTGCAAAGATAAAGGAACATTCATCCTTTTTCCAGCAGTGGTACATGTCTGCACTTCTCCATTGTGCCACTGAGTCATTAATCAATGCAATAGCTGTGCACCATTCAAAATTTTCTTCTGCTGATTTTTTTCCAAAAACAGTGCTTTTTATCTTGCTAGTATTTATTTATTTCCAAAATAAAGAAAAGAACATTGTACAACAAAAGGGAGCTCATATTAGTCTGTTCGTGTTTTTTTGGCATTCAGAACCTAAGAAATGTCAAAACAGCCACATCCTCATGAGCAGGGGTGCAAGGCTTCACAGGAAAAAAACAGCGGCACAAATTCATGCCACTGCTTTTTGCCCCAGCACAAGCCCATGCATTTGGGGTTAGTGCAAGGCAAAATGCTCCTGGTGGGGTAGGGGAGGCTGGGGCCCAGCAGCCTTACCTGGTGTCCTGGGGGGGATCCTGGAAAGCAGAGCCTGGCCAGAAGCCAGAGCGTGGCTCTGGCCAGTAGGGTGGCCATCATAGCGAACTTTCGGATTGCTTTCCATCCTCTATTGATACAAAACCCAATGCCTTTATATCCTCTATTTTTCTCTTCTTCAAGAGAAAAATAGAGGATATAAAGGCATCATGTTTCATATCTATAGAGGATGGAAGACAACCGGACTGTCCTTTGATGGCCACCCTACTGGCCAGCCAGGCTTCAGCTGTGGACAGGACACGCTGTTGCCACATGCACTCCCCTGCTTCTTTCTGGTCCAAAATATAAAATACGTCCAAAACAGAATAGTTTCATGAATTTAAAATCATTTTTAAAAGATTAGATCAGTTGGGATGGTTCGTGTAAGTAATTTAAATACATTTAAATAAATTTAAATAATAAGTAGCCTGATGTTGACCTTAACTTTTTTTTCTATAAATTAACTAAATTTGTATCATTAAACTGCATTTCAAATGCAACGTTCCCATTAAAAATTGGCAAAAAGGATTAATTCAACAACTTGAATTTTCCTTTAAACGAAACGTGAGATTCACAAAGCTGGCCCAATACAATTTTAGTTTTGATAAACTTATGTAATCAGAACTGTGTAATCAGTTCTACCCTCGGGATTTTCAAGAGGCAAGGGTAAGGGTTTCAAGCGTTGTGTATGTACTACCAAAGCCAGGTTTTCTTAAGAAGCAAAACACTCGACAAGAACTCTGCAAATTCTAAACTAAGTAAATGAAAACAACATTTAGGTGTGCTGCATCGCATGATGATGGGTTTTATAGCCCCAGTCAACAAAATGTTTAAGCGCCTCCATAGTTCACCAGTGTCAATGAAATTAATTACATTCTTAATGTTAAGCATATGCTTGGTGTTTCAATGGCCAGGGCCAAAAATGCTCAGCACTATATAGGAGAAAACCTGCTCCCCACCCCTACCCCAATCTTAAAAAAATGTGCTTAAAATACATGAATAGTAGGGCTGTGCAAAGCTTCAGTCCCTGATTCAATTCAGAGGAGATTCGACCCGATTCGGTGATTCAGATCACTGTCCTTGATTTGATTCGGCCAAATCCAAACCTGACGATTCGACACAGCTTTAAATTTTTTTATACATACTTCTAGGTAGCAGGCAGCTTGTGAACACTGCAGTGCTGGGGTGCATGGAGTGTCCCACAGAAGCATGGGGGGCTCCCCAGCGTGCTTGGCAGCAGACCTGGAAGTGGACCTGAAGTAGTTTGGGTCCACTTCCAAGTCCACTGTGAAGCACACAGGGGGCCCCCAGCACCCCCCCAGCTCAATGACTGGTGCCTCCTGGGTCTGGGGAGGCAGCTGGGCTCCCCCCACGGCCGATTGCTGTGCTGGGATCGGGCCCCCTGCGCTCTCCCCAACAGACCCAGAAGTGGAATGGAAATACTTCCGGTCCACTTCTGGGTTCACCCCCCTATCACGTGGAGGGCCCCCCTACAATCCTGTGGGATGCTCCATGCGCCCCAGGATCACAGTGATCGTGAGCTGTGCTGGTACCTTGAGGCATGTAGAAAAAACATTTAAAGCTGTGTCTATGTCCAAATCGCTGATTCTCTGAATCAGCATCGAATCTTCAGATTTGGATTCAGCCAAATTGAATCAGGGATGGTGATCCAAATCAACTAATCAAATCCCTGTCCCTGATTCGGGCCGAATCTGAATTGAATAGGGCCCACTTCACACACCCCTAATGAATAGCCATACTGAAGTTGATGGGACTACCCACACTATGTGAATTAAGCACCAGTGTATGTTTTTGCATGATAGGAGCTCACATCTGAATGCTCTTCAGCTTGGTTCTGTCTGCTATTCCATGTTTCTACAGCGCTATGATAGCAGTAGCAGTGCATCATCAACAATCACTCTGTCAACTCTTGAATGAAATAACTTTTAATGAAGGACATAAATGGCTTTTAAAAAACATGAGCATGCCTCAAAAAAAAAATCAATAAAACAAGCTGGCTGTAGCCATGGAAAGACTCCAAGCAGTGGAGATGATCAAGTTGTATTTCCAACTGGACGTCAGGCATGTTCACGCTGAATAACTTGTGGCCTGTGAACAGATTTTGGGAAGATGCCAAGAGACTTACTAAAAGGTGATTCTATTAGTTCAGATTAGTGCTAATACGGCATGGGCTGAGGACTCCATATTCAAAAGTGGAAGTCGAGGACACAGCCTGACAATGCTCCTAAAAGGGTAAAAGGAGCATTTGAAAATACATTTAAGAATGCTCCTGAGTAGGAAAGCTCTTATTCAAAACCACTCAGGGACACTAATGGAAACTGAAGTAACATAACAGCCATTAAGAGGCAATATCAAAGATGCTGCTGTGCAAACTGACCTTTCTCGGTCCAAAAATGGTCACTTCAGTTTTCTCCAATTTTAACTTTAAACAAAAAACCCCTTATGTGTTCACACTTGGACTCTACAGGCTATTTGGGCTTCAGATTCTGTACCTGGGGAGGACAATTTAAAGCTAGACATATGCATTTTTCTTAGGGACTCCACCTACCTCCTCCTCCAAAGACAAGACATATGCTGGAAGATCATGTAGCCCAGATAAATCATACCATAAGTATATCATGTAAAATGTATTCACTGCTTCCATTTCATAACTGAAGCTACATAGTTAAATAAATTTCCTATAGTAAATGCCTGTGTGTGTGCCTGTGTCCGTGACAGCACCCAAATTGCTACATGTGAAAAATCAGTGCAATCTTGGCTTCAGTAATATCAATGGAGCAAAAATTGCACCCAAAGCATATTTCAACGGAGTCAAATATATCTAATTTTATTCTAGGCAATTAATTATAATAAATGTGGGGATTTTTTGTATTATTAAGTAGGTGAACCATCAGAGGGTCTGAGGATTCCCTGCCATATAAGCAGCATGGCACTTACTATAATTTCCTTATCTAAAATCCATCGCTTTTCCTTTTCGTTCTCAATCATTTGTTTTGTCCACTGAATATTGAACTCATCTTGTTGCTGCATTGCTCCATCTCTCGCGCTGGTGCTCTTATTTCTGTAGTTCTTTGCACTAGTCTCCTAGATGAAGTGTTGCTTTTACTCTTGAGGAAACATTAGCTCACCATGCGCTCTGAGCAATAGTAGGAAGATAATTAAAGTTTCCCCTCACTAGTACTCTTGTCACTCCTTTTTATATGTTTACCTTCCTGCTCAGTTTCCACGGGGAATCCTACAGTAAATTCTACATTTGTCCTTTCCAACTTCCTTCTAAAATGGTCTCCGCTCATTTTTTTTTTTTAGCAGTAGACAAAGTTTACAGCAGTAAGCGGCACTGGCTGCAGTAATCTGAAATCAGGCCTAGATGTGGGCTGACACCTGGTACAAATGCCCCCCTCATGGTGGGGTATTTGTGGAAGAATCTTTTGCACATGATTTAAAAGCAGGCCTGTTCACTTCCCACCTGTGGATATGGTATGGGTTGCCCCCATTAGTTTTTCCAATGGCATTACCTATTTCTCAAGAAGTATATTACCTGTATACCAGGCACAATGCGCTACCTAAGGCCCTGATTCAGCCACGCACTTAAGCACATGAGTACCTTTAAAAACATGTATGCAAGTCCTAATCAGAGTAGCAAAAGCAGGCTAGAGTACAGAGCACAGGCACAGCATAGCCAAGGAAATACTATTAGTAGTTTGGCATCCTTTATTGAAGGACAGCATCAGACTTCATATTTGTCTTGGCTTATTCCATTTTATCCTAACTCCCTCCTCTAACAAGAACAAATACATTTCTTTCCTTTATAAACTCCTGTTTTTAAGAGATGCACTGAGAATGAAACTCTCCATTTTCCTCTTTATACCATCTGCAAAAACAATGTTTTGAGGTGGTGACATAATTACAGCAATTTTTCTGGGGTTTAATGTAGCTGGGGGCCGTATATCAAAGGGAATATTATAACGGATCCTTTTTGAATGTGGGTTAATGGGTCATTTGTTAAATAACGCTGTTTTCAATAACTGGCAATTCTAATTGGCATGGTAATTACCAATGGATATATATGTAGGAAGAAATAAACTCAAAGTTTTGATTATAAAAATATTGTATTCTTCCAATGTTTTAAGTCTTGACTTCAAGAAAATGGTTAAGCTTTCCTGTTCAAGGCATGTGCTCATCCTTAAACAGGTGCTTGAATTTCAGTGACTTTAGTGGTATTTGTCACATGCTTCAAAATTGCACAGGCTGAAATGCTATCACGTAAGGGATGCTTTTATGGATAAGTGCTTCTAACTTTCTGCTTCTTTAAAATTACAGAGGAAAATATACCCCCTGCTATGCTCCAGGGCATAAAGGAAGCTCAAACGTGAAGGACCAGATCCTATTTCACCTATTAGGTGCCTACGTATGATCTTATTCCAGCCTGCTAGAGTCCCTGAAAGACTTTGGCTACAAAAGTTGAGCGGGTTCGCTTCCTTCTTGCTGCTTCTTGTGACTTCGTTTTCAGATTAAGATGACAGCAAATGGCACAACTAGATGCATTACCAGATTTTTCAAAGACTTGAATGGGAATAAGATCACACTTAGCTGCCTAATAGAAAGAACAGAATTTAATCCTAAATTCTTTGCAACTGGGATGTCTCTATGTGCATCCATTTTAGACAGCCTCTATATGTGTCAACATTACACCTAACACACTAGTGCCCTGCTATCAGTTAGAACCTCTAGCATTACTGAGGTAATCAGAACCACATTATCGTCATGCTATGCTAACTTATTGTAAAATAAATGAGTAACTTTGTGGATTAGCTGAGCAATTAAACCGAACAACTGTGCATCCTCAGAGTGTACCACTGAATTTTGCCCAGACGCATAACGCAAAGTATATTTTTTAATCATCATAGCTATTTTTATTCTAGGGAACCATATTACCCCACAGAGGTGCCATTCATCCTCTCTGTGGTACAGCTTTTCATGTAATGTGGCATCTTTTCTTTGTACGCTGGCCAAAACAGGATGGAATTATACTAGTTCTTTAGACTGTGGTGTAGACTTGGGTCACTTCTCACTCCATGCCACTGGTGATAAACTCTGCGACACCCCCTTCCTTGGCAAGGATCTGCACTTCACTTCATCCTTTGGGGATCTCCTCACTGAATTGCCTAACCTGAGTGTTTCCCCTGTGTGAGGTGAGAAGCTGTATATGATTAATGAGGCAGCGGGTTCTGCAAACACATGATGAATGCTTCTCTGCAGCAAAGATGACAAGGTTGACATCTCTGCTTTTAATAGATTAAGACAAGGGGTTCTAGAGAACGTGCACCTCTTTGTCACCTTTAAGGAACCAACCCTCTGGAGGTCAAATATTTCTGTACAAAGGCAAAGGATGCTGAAATCTTCATCTGAAACACAGGTTTGGACTCAAACCAGCACAACTGCATATCACCTGTCTCAGTGTTTTCACACACTTCAGGGCAGAGGCTGCTTGGCAATTTGGCAGCACAATGACAAGTTACATTCTCAGCAACACTTACCTGAGATTGGCTTTGCCTGCTTTCAGGCTACATTACAAAACTCTGAAAGCCCATTGCCAAATTATCATGGACAATCGGCAAAAGGTCACAATAATTACCAGAGACGAGGCACCATTCAGGTTCAAGTGTTTAGTAAGCATTTCACCCTTAGCACTTCCCTGACACAGTGATGGTGGCAGGGATGTGGACATTGCATTGATACCACATATTGCATTTGATACCAAGCATTTTCCTTTTGTGGAGGGCTATAGCAAAATAGAAGGGGAGCCTCCAAAGAGCAGCCAACATTTAAAGGAAACCCTAAATTCAAGGAAATAATGGTCTCTTCTTAGTACTCGATTTTATAATCCAGGATATTATTATAGTCATCACAAAGGGATCAATATAGCATTTCCTTTAATGCTTGGAATCCAGTAATTTGTGACATTATCTGGCCATATATGGTACTGACGATGCAGGAAACGCAGCCAGAAGATAGTATACGGGTATGGCCTGAAAGCACGAGCTTAGTGCAACTAGCAGCTCTTGTGGCTGCAGAAAATACGTCTTTAGAAAGGAACAACCCACCTGGTTTGCAGTGCAGTATTATGTGGGACTAACCTTTGTATCCACCCATAATGTGTATTACAGGGAAAACTAGGCTCATCAGGGAAAAGGCAGAAAGGAGTCTGTTCTACAGGAGAGGTAGAGATGAATGACGGGAGCAACAGGGGCAGGGTCATCAGAGATGGTGTTTCCTCAGGCCTCCTGTTCCAGTGTAGGGGATCCATCCCAAACAAAAAAGACATTAAAAGAAAAAAAGAGTAAAAACCCAGGAACAGAAACCCTGAAAAAGCTGGAGATTTCTTAAATAACAAATGAAAGCTGAAGTAAAACTACCTGGATGGGCTGCTGGAAGAACGTGAATAATCAGACAAGTGACTGGGTAAAGTTCTGATATTTTTAATAGCTGCAGCGCAGCAGGATATAATGGACAAGTCCCTGTTGTCTTCAGTCCAGTAAGTTCAGTAGAGTTTTGCCAGCAGGGAATTTGGCTTCAGTGTTAGTCACCTTAGGGCGCACCTACATGAGATGCTTTACTATGCATCAGACTAATCTAATGCACAGCAGAGCATCATCATCTACACATGCGTGGGACTTACTGCACACTTAATTAATGTAATCTGCTGTTCCTTAGTGCTAACACCTACAGGTACTAGGTACACTGTGTATTAGCTAATGCACCATAGTGCATGTGTAGACACTGGGGGTCAGCCCAGGCAGCAGGGGCCCCCTGCTCCCTGGCTAAGCCCTGATGTGGGGGGAGCTGTGCCAGCTGCAGTGGCAGCTGTCTTCCTGCCACATGGGGATAGCTGTGCTGGTTGCAGGGTCCCAGCTGTGGGAGAGCTATACAGCTTCAGGGTCCTGATCCCCACGTGGCCAGAAAGACAGCTGCCCATGCAGTTAGCACAGCTCTCCTGGTCACATGGAGATCAGGACCCATCCCGACCCTCATGCGGCAGGGAGACAGCCACCCCTTCAAATGGCACAGCTCTCACAGCCACATAGGAATTGGAACCCATCCCAATCCCCATGTGGTGGGAAGGCCTCTGGCTCTGCAGCTGGCTCAGCTCTTGCAGCCATATAGAGACTGGAACCGGTCCTGATACCCACGTGGCTGTGAAGACGGATGCCCCTGCATCTGGCACCACTCTTCCACCTGGCTGAGATCAGGACCCCTGGGACTGGCACCCAGACGAACCTGGAGCTCCCCCTGCCTGCTGTAGGGGTGCAGGCAGGATAGGAGCAGCCCTGGAGTGGGCTGCTTCTGTCGGGCGCAATTTGGTCCCAACAGGGGCACACGTGTAGCTGTTTACCCAGCAGGAGCATATTAATGAACCTGAATTTTCTGTGCAGAAAATTCAGGCACATTAACTGCATGTATAGACCTGCCCTTAGGGTTTTAAATGGACATGAAAAGCCAGACTAAGGTGGTGTAGATTAGCATAGCTTGACAGATTTATCTTAATTTACAGCAGCTGAGAATCAGGCCCTTCCATTTCAGAATACAAAAGATGGGACTGGGGAGGGAAAAATGGTTTTCTAAATTCCACATTATGTCTAATGAGCAACCCACATGCCCTAGGACTTAACAATAAGATTTCTAACTCAAGTCCTAAGTATGAACATTTTAGACTATCATTTGTGCAATAAAGCAGATGTGAGGGGGAAAGTCATGAATTGACTTGGCCTTCGAAACGCCAAGAGAGAAACAGAGGGGGAAGTACTGCATTGAAGTGATAGATACTTCAGAAGATTTACATACTAATGGAATTAGAAAGGGGGAAGCAATAACATTCATTTTTACAGCTGTTTGCTCTCACAGGAGCTTTCAGGATCAGTCAGAATGAAACATCAGACCCATATACTCCAGATGACAGCAGGATCCACTACATGTAAGACTCTTTATTATTTCATGTGAACCCCTTTTTTTTTTTTTTTTAATAGTCGTTAAAAAGTAAAGGCAGCTAATAGTTTCAACCTCCCCTGGTTTACTAAAAAGAACGGAGGTAGAATATCTATTTTGAATACTTGCACCTAAGACAGTAATCTCATTTTGAGGTTCCAGACCTGACCCACAGATCACTGCGTGAATGGAAAGATTCCCATTGACTTCAGAGGGCTTTGGCTGGAGCCCTTTGATAGCAAAAACCAACCACTCATGAGCAAAACCTGACTGCCCAAAAAAAAAGGTGGTGCCAAAGCTATTAACCCACTTCTCACTTCCACAACAAAAAAAATATATTGTTAAATTGGATTAACTGCCCACCTGGCATTTCATTAGGGCAACCTCTCTCAGAAGTAGCAAGTGTCCAATGTGGAGTGAGCAATGGACTTGAAGCTGTTTGGATTTTCTCTCTCATCAAAAACTGAAACAAATTCAAAATTAACATTTTCATTCTTGTTTGTTTGGATGCAAGGCTTATATTGTATGAAAGTTTGTCTTTTTTAAACCTTTTTGTAACTAGTTTCTTCCCCAAATTATTTCCATTTTTCCGGTTGCCCCTGTATAACTTTTGCTTGGGCACAGCTTGAGATACAGTGTCATGTAGTGCTTTCCTGATCCGTTGATTAGAGGAGTGTGCACACAAATATTTGCTGCATTTCCTTCAGCTTTGTTTCAGCTGGGGTACTTTGGGGGACACATCAGAAATGAGAGGCGTTTCCATTTGAAAACTTCAAAGCAGAACTACATTTTTCCTTGACTCTCACAAGTAGCCATGATAATTATTCACATTTACGGAGTTGTTCAGCTGTAAAATTTGTTTGCAGTCGCCATTTAAACAATGACCAGAACATAAAAGAAGTCTGCACATGGGCAACTTCTGCTTGTAAATACAAATCCTTGGAGCCCAAGTCTCAAATGCAATAATGCCCTTTTATACCACTCTGGCAGCTCTCAGCGTGTCAAAATAGCCAGAATAACATTTATACACACAAGGGAACTTAAGCACATATGCTTAGGTGCTTAATAGGAATGTTTTCCTGAATCAGAGCCAAAATGGCTGCATATAAAATGCCCAATAATTATGCTGAGAGTCCATTTCTAGATAGATGCTAGATCTTACCTGAACAAATATCCTCTTTAATACTCAAATCACTAGCACAAGGCTCTTAATTTTCTGAATGTTACTTTGTCGTCTTTCCACGCAAGCTTCCTTGTTCCACTTCCTCTCTCAATGCACATTTCATTAAAAATAACAATACTGAAAAGGCCAATAGTCTAATAGCAATAACAGAAGTGGCATGCTGCTTCTCCCTGCAATAATCTTGTCCCCACTTCAAAAACAAAAACAAACCATTTGGCTTTTGGACTCATCATTTACACATTAGTAGAACTGACTCATTTCCTTATAATACAGTGCTACAATCTTGTTATCACTTAAAGCATTCTTCCTTAATACAAATATGCTAGACAATTATGTTAACAAAAACCAAGTGAACAAAATAACTAAATGAATTATTGAGAGAGAGGAGAGATGCTGCACAAAGCCTGGACCCATTGTGTGCGCACACTATGGCCCCAATCCTAAAAAGACTTCTGCCCGTGCTTAATTTGATCTCCCATGGATAGTCTTCTAAAGTCAGTGGGGGTAATCACAGTGTACGTTGAGATTCAACTTTGAGAACTTGAGGCATTATGGAACAATACGCTCTCTCTCTCCATCAAATGTTTTTCTGAAGGACCTATACATTTTTATAGTGCTTCGATTAAGTGAATACGTTTTGTAGAATGTCTTTAATCTTTGACAACTACATTATTCCTGATGCTGTTCTCATTTATACTGATCTAAACCCATTCTTCAATTGAGTTACTATTGAGTCACACCAAAGATACTGCCTGCAGGCTGGATTCAGCATGCGGCTGGTCTGTGGATCCGGTCCAGCCCACAGGCTGGCCCCACACCACCGAACCAGGCCACGGGGCCAGATGAGTTTGACACCCTTGACTTGCACTGGACTTACTGAGATATAGAAGTGCAACATCAGAACAGACAAGTAGCATTTCTGTTCCAGCATCCTGCTTCTGACAGTGGCCAAAACTAGATACCTCAGCAGAAATTAAACAAATACAATTCTGGCTGCCTACTGTTCATCTTGCTTTGTTCCCCACAAAAAAAACAAACTGTAATATGTCCAAAAGTATGAGTGCTTATAAGTATTAAAACGCATTTCCATAAATAAACCAGACATGAAAGTTAAGTAGTCGTCTCCATTGAGAAGTCAACATTGGTCACCTGCTTTCTAGTATATTAGGTAATGGTTTTCTCCCTAGTTGGAGACGTGGAAATACTTGCAATCTGGCCAAAATTGATTCCTTCATGATAACCACCATACCAGGGGCATCTATAAACCTCTCCAAAATATTTAATTATCTACTTGATACACCCAGTAGCATATCTTGTAGGGGGTCAACATGGCACCAGTTCTGCGGAGCAATTCACAGGGGACACCAGAAAGGCAGGCACCAACACAGCAATCTGTGTTGAAGGAGCTTGTACGGAGGCAGCAGCAGCACCTGCATACAGAGGTAAGCACTTGGTATTAAATTAGCAGGGAAAAAGATAATCTCCCACTCTGAGAAATAAGAGCATCATTATCAAGTCAAAAGTTGGCAGCACTGAGAAAACCACCCATTTAAAACAACTTTTTTTTTTCCCTTTGTAAGACTAATTTGGGTGAGGCCATGAAAATCCACGTTACCACCAAAGCATCCTGATTTTGTAAATGACAACCTAAAAAGCTGATGGACACCTGCACATAACTCATCTTGAGAGATTGCAAAAGCATGCACCATTATTACAGCATATCACACTGAATATTGAATTTCAGGCTCCCGGGAGAGCCTGAAATAATACAACAAAATCCATCAACACACCAATCTCCTAGACTTATTGGATGTGACAATCTCATAAGTACCAAAAAACCCCCCACTAAAACCCCACTTCAAGAGGAGCCATTTTTAAGCAATTAAATGAAGCAATTTTCAACATTTCTGTTGTTTCAACCTTCAGGTTTAATCCAAAGGGGTGACATCCAGACTTGCATTTCAGCCAAGCATAATGACAGGACAGAGAGTGTCTCAGCAGGATCAGCTGAAAGAGCAAAATAGATCTTGGTGTCATCAGCTTAACAGGGGTAATTCATGCTGTTGCAAGCAAAGACATCAAAAAAAGTATGAAGAAACTGAAGTGCATAGGTGCTAAATAAGAACCCTGAGGAAATATTTAATTAACTGAGACAGGTTTGAATGAGCATTTATTAAAATCCACAAAAGACCATGCCTAGAACAAATACGATGAAAAAACAAAACACGCCTACTTACCAGATGCTTGATGTGAGTTACAACAGTCCCATGAGAAGTAAACTCTAAAGCTGCCAACAGCCCCTGACAAACCCAAAGAAGGCAACATGTGAGAGTCAACTGATTCAAGTTCACTATTTAACCTTCAAAGCTAGATCTTTAGCTTGAATAAAACAGCACAGGATCCAGATCCTGAACTACAACAGCAAGCACAAGTAGACTTAAAGTGCCTGCCTGGTAGAGTTGTGCAAAGCTTCGGGTACAAATTCAATTTGGAGGAGATTTGGCCTGATTTGGTGGCCGAATCTCCAAATCTGAATCGAATCAGGGGAACAATTAAAAGGTCTGAATCGATTCAAAGGTCTCCTAATCCAAAGATTCAGAGAGCTTTGATGATTCGGGCAGTTCCCGGTGGCTGCAGCAGGGAGCTGTATCCGACTTCAAGCTGGTAAGTAGGGGGTGAGGAAGGGGGGCCTGGGGGAACCCTCACAGCCACCCTGATCCTCCCCACTCCTCTAGCCTCCCCCAACCCCCATGGCTGCCCTGCCCACCCCAGCTCGGTACTTTAAAAAAAAAAAAACCCCACTCACCAGATGCTGCCTGGCGGACGGGGGGAGCAATCCCCACTGCCCCATGCTGCATGGGGGGCTGTGCCAGAAGCCCCCCAACCTCCCCCTCAGTCCCCCAGCACCCTCCACGGGTGCTCTGACCAGGCCAGCTCTGGTCCTTTAAGAAGAAAAAAAACAAACAAGAAAAGCCCCAGGACTCATCAGCTCCTGCAGTGGCTTTGGGAAGCTCATGCACAGCCCCCCGCAGTGGGGATCGATCCCTCCCCCCTGCCCCCCCCTGCTGGCAGGAGCGGTAAGTCTGGGGGTTTTCTCAGGGGTTTCTTTTTTTCTTAAAAGGCCAGGGCTGGCCCAGGCAGGGCACCTATGGGGGTGCTGGGGGAGTGAGGCAGAGCTGGGGGCTCATGCAGAGCCCCCCATGCAGTGCAAGGCAGTAGGGGGACAGCAGGAATCACCACCCACCCCCCTGCAGCACCCAGTGAGTCGGGGCTTTTTTTTTCCAAGGAGGAAAGAGCTGGGGCACACGGGAAAGCCATTGCTCAGCTGAGAGAGCAGGCGGGGGACTGGCCTGGCCTGGGTGATTTGGAGATTAGGCAGCAGCTGAATCTCCAAATCAGATTTGGCCGAATCGAATCAGAACAGTGATTTGAATCAAACCACTGTCCCCCAGAATAGCCGAATCCAAAGCGAATACTAGCTGCTTCGCACAGGCCTACTGCCTGATTGATGTTTAGAGAAGTAGGGTTATTACATCTGAGCCAGTACAAAGAGATCAAAGAGGGGCAATTTCTAATGCTGTGGATGAGAATCTCATGGGATCTGCCACCAAAATCCTTTAGTTAGCTTCCTGGCATCATTATTTCATACATAATATTCACTTACTATTGTAGCTATGTAAATATACCACTGAAGTCCAGGAGACATATAGTTTAAGTCAAAAACTTAAATTTGAATGCTGCATGGAATTAAGTTTCCAAAGTTCTGACAGTATTGGGTTTACATCCTAAAGCTGAGTTTCCTGTAGGCAAGAAGCTATGAGGAAATTCCCAGCCAACCTTAGCTTGGGAAAACTTCAACAACCCTTTGAAGATAAAGGCAAGCATTCTTGTTGTCTCTAAAGTAAAACAAATGGGCCCCCTTCATTACAAAGCATGAAAATACAGAGATTAAAGGAGACAAGCAATGGAAAGAAGGAGCAGATTAGAAAGGAAATTAAAGATGAAATTATTGTCTAAATATGGAATTATTAAATATGCATGAACAATAATGTGAAGAAAAGTGATTAAAATCCTACCAAGTAATGATCTAAAGAGTTGCAAAGCTCCATACTAAATAGAGACTGGATATATAAATATATTTGAATGTAATGTAGCCCAAACAGAATTTATAGGAATGATGATGCAGAAATTTCTGGGTTAGTTTTTATGGTTTCCACTATGTAGGAGGTCAAGCTACATAATCATAATGGCCCTTTGCTGCCTGAAAAATCAATGAAACTTGTAATGAGTGAAACATGCAAACATGCCACCAGCTCCTGAGTGTATCCTTTCAAATCCAGGACTCCAAGGAGTAACTGAACAACACGTCTGATTTTACTAATGAGCTCTCACAGACATATCTGAAATTAACAGCCACAATTTAGCATGTGCAACTGTCTAGGAATTTTAAACTGAAGTGAGAAAACCTGGCGTGCACCCCAGGAGGTCAGTAATAATTAAAAACAAAAAAGAAAAAGCGTGGAAGAAAAGGTGAGGTAAGGTGTTCAAATGAGGTAAACAATGACCAAGAGCATCCTGAGGAAAAAAAGATTATGTTTGCAATAACTGGCTTCCTAAAACAGGAAACAGAAGGCAGGAAAAAAAAACCCAATAAAAAGACAATGAAAAGCAAAAAGACTCAAAATATAAAATAACAAATTCATTCAGCTAAGACATAGTTTGCTTGCCCAAGCCCCGCTACAAAAGGTAATCTCTCTGCTAGTGAAAAGAAGTCATGTCAGAAGCTGCTTCAGGCCGTACAGCCACAACCTGATCCCACTGGGAAATGCCATGACATAAAATAGCATTTTAATGGTGTGCCAGCTTTGTAATAAGCCTCTGAACAGAGATAAGCTTCACCAGGAGATATTAGAGTGATAAATGCAGGGCAAAAACTTTACACGCAAGTAAAAAAAATCAAGACAGTGTCATTTTTTTCAGGCAATGTCCTACTAGAACCTTAATCCTTGATGTCGGTTTAGTGATATTTTGGGCATCTTAAATCTGGTGTTGTATTTTAATCTGTGCTATCAATTGCCAAGATTTACAAAAAAGTCTGAGTTAATGGCTAAACTTGCCCTGTCTGTGTACACCCTTCTCTCTTGACAAAACACGTTGTTTAATTCTTCTTAGAGTTATATTACTATCTTAAAGAACTTCGGCCTTACATTTTGGAAGGGTTTAGGTCCCTGTGACAGGCTCCTACCCTACTCATTGTGCCAATGTCATCCACAAGGCCAGTCTACAGGAGAACCAGCAAGCACCATGCGACTGGAAGGAGCTCCACCAGTTGGTCCAGTGCCCAAAGGCTCCAGGCTTAAAGAAATCCCAGAAGTGGAGCTGGAGGAGAGAGGTCAGAGCACTGGCAGTGGAGCCAGATGTTCTCCTCACAGCAGCAAGGGACCCAAGCACATCTATTTGGGGTCAGCACACCCAGAGAGACCACTGGAGTGTCCAGGAATGACCCAGATGTGCACAACATAGCCAGGAGGGAGCCAGTAGCTCTCCCCAGGGCTAAGGTCCTTGGAAAAAACCTGGAAGCCTGGACCACCAAGGTGGCACCGGGGATTCAAACAGGTGCCAGCTTGACTGCTGCAGCTAGTGGGCTGAGCATCCCAGACCCAATACCACTCTCCGGCACCTGCGATGACCCTCTCAGGGATATGCAGGTCAGATGGGGCTGATAGAGGGCAGCCTAGTGGGCACTGCCAGAGCCTGCTGAGGGGAAAACCTGGCATGGGACCCCACTGGCACCACACATGCCAGTCAAGCATTTGCAGACCCAGAGCTCCCCGGCAGGGGATTGGTGGAACTGTGACCACCATGCAGGCATGGAGGGACATGCCTTTTGGCATTACAGTACCTGGCCAGGCAGAACTTGGACCAGGAAGCATGAGCAGCAAGGGACATTGCTGTCTTAAGAATCTGTGGGAGACAGGTATGCCAGGCACTGACAACCACACACTGAAGAAAAGCACTTGGCACAGGGGCATCGTTGCCCTGCTCAAGGCACCATCTATTTTAGTTGAATAGTTATGTTGCAATTTTTGCAAGCATACACCCTCTGGAGCTGTCATCATCACCAGGTCTCAACATAGGAGGAGAGAGCCCTGGCAACAAATACAGGTGTCATTCAGGCTGATCCTAAATACCCAAGTGGAAAGGGATGGAGTGTAGGGAAGGAGGAGCCGCACAGAAGATGTACCAGCAGAACTGCCCTGGGTCCAATAGGAACAACAGAACACCACCTCCAGAGGTAAAACCCAGCATAACAAAAAAGTTGTGGCAGGTGAATAGACTCAGGTGCGATGTAAGCCAGGAGGTGCATCCACCGATGCAGCAGTCATGAGGCTGTCACAGTCTCATTCACAACAAAATCTGAATTTTACTTTGAATTATTTTATCCTCTTTTTATTTCAGACATCTATTTATCCCAGCATTGGAAGCTCAGGAGAGCAGGGCCAGTCATCTTTGAATATCTGGAATATAGCAAGAGCTATTATAAATAAAATCCCACTCCTACTACTGAAAGAGGCTAGACCTCCAGCTAGATTCATTGGAGGAGAACCTCTGATAATTTACACCAGCTGAATATCTACCCTTTTGATTTCAGAAGTGGCAGGCTAACTTATGCCATCTGAAGATATGACTCAGGATCTTTACGGAGTTGCACTTTAAAGGCTTTTTTTTTTTTTTTTTTTTTTTAAAGAGTCCACTCAGTCCTAGTCACTTCTAATAAGAGCTTTGTAATCTGCTTCTTCTAGTCCATAAACTCGAACAAGAATGCTACTGTAGGTACTGAAGTTTATTTGGGGTTTGCTTAAAATACAGATAGGTACATTTTCAGTAAGATTGTGCACTGCAATTACAACAGCAACATCTGTGCTTTGAATTTTCCAGGCAGATATTGCATTCGGTACTGTTTTATTGACTTTTGGACTTTGCTTTGCAACCTATTAGTCTCAAAGGTTTATAGCCCTAATATTTGGTTTTATTTTTCACACTCTCAACAAACTGCTGCATTACTGTTCCTCAGCAAGGTAGTCCCACTAAGCTTTTATTGCCTGCTATGTACGTTGCTGTTGACATTGTAAAGTTGACTAGAAAACATAAAGTTTTGCTTGATCCAATGGAACCCCTCATTCCAAATCGCACATCACATACCCCTCCTGTCACTGCACAATGTATTTGAAACTGTGAACCAGAGTCTTAGTTTGGGTAAATCAGCTGAAGTCTGTTGTAGGAGTCTTTCATCTGCCTCTGAAGGACCGGATAGTGCAGTAGTTCTCAACCTATTTGTCACAAAGGGCCATACTTGCAGTTCTCAATGTGTTATGTAGGCTGCAATCTACACAACTTCCTTCCTATGTGTCCATTTAAAAATAGTTTTAAGAGGGTGTTACATGGGCCATGGCACTGTGCTGACTGGCCTGCAGGTTGAGAACCACTGGTATAGTTCCTCATGTAAGAGACAGAAGAATGGTCTACATCAGGGGTGTCCAACCTTTTTGAATGTGGGGCTGGATCATGAACTTTTTATCACCCAGTGGGCCGGCGAGCCATATTCAAAGACCTCACAGGAAGCAGTATCACATCACCCTCCCCCGAAACAAAAGTACAGTGTTTACTTTCGTTTCCCGTCACAGCACATCGGGCCTCAGGAAACGGCCTGGAGGGCCACATGGACAAGCCTGGTCTACATGAACCATGGGTTTTAACCACTATGACACTTTCTAGTTTTGCTATCACTTGAGAAGTATTGTGGCTAATTCTTTTTTTTTTTTTTTGCCCTATTCCAATCTTGCTGGTGAACAAAAGTCAAAACAGATTTTTTTCCGTAGACAACATCACTGCCATTGGGTTTTGTATTGTGCATCATATTCCATGTCTTTCTTACTTTCCTTCTTTTTTGTCTTTGCTATTTTTGTAGCAGTCACATCAGTGCAGTCCTGCTGTCACCAAGGTTAGTATTTGTTCAAAAGAAAACCAAGTCAGATAAAATACGATCTAAACAACCTAAAGTGTGAGCAGTCCCCATTCAAGAAAAATAAATTGCCTTTTTCTACTTACTTTCATCTGCTACATGTTAAATTAGTCGGCAGTCTGCTATAAGTAGGTCATTCATAGGTTGTTTGCAGAAAAATAAGTATGTCATAAAAGTGAGACAGTGAGTATGTATGTTGAAATGCTCTGAAGAAAGGGTGCATAATGACAAGCCACTAGCAAAAGGTAGATTTGCCCTTTACTTTGGATAATGCTGGTAAAAAATGTATACTAACCTGGGCTGGATGTAAAGCAGGGGACTAATAGTAATGGTATTTGTATATAGAAAGGTACAAACTAATGCACAATTCTTTACAATTCAAAGCACTTACATTTTATAAAGTGGGTGCATTCTTCCTACCATGCATAGACTTTTCTGGAGAAAAGGTCCTTTTTCAAGTGAAAATTAACATATTTTTTTAAATAAAAAATTGAGCCTCGGATTATGAACCAAGTCTTTCTAAAGCTACAAAAGATGCAAACTGCTTCCATTCATCAAAATGACTTGTTAACTGTGTGACTTAATTATGACAATGTACAGGTCTTTTACTGCTGACCAAAATTCACAAGTTAGGAGAGAGACCATAATATTCTGAAGATCTGTATAATCTGCTGCAAATGGAAAATGGTCAGTTCAGTGCTGTAAAAACACACAGCTTGGATTGCAGGGGGAGACTGGGAAATTATCGCTCATTTTTCCCCCCTTCACCTGGATAGAGGGGAAAATACTAATTTTCCTGGATGCAACAGAGATCCTCATTCTGAATTTAGTTACACTGATATAACCTCACTAGAACTACTCCCACTCTCTCCCATTGTGAAATCATAGTGAAGCAGAGTATACTCTCTTGCCCGGCCTTCTCAGCAATGCCGACTTAACACTGCTAACATCTAAACATCATCTAATAGCTTTCAGTTCAAGTCCTCAGTATCTCCGTGGTTTGCGTCACCTTGCATGACTGACAGCTGTAACACCATACACCCCCAAATTCTGAGCTACCCACCTACTACTGAAGTCTGTGGAGCAAGCGCTGTTTAACTTCTTTTACCTTGCTTTTCATCAGCAGATCTCATACCGCTGTACAAGGGAGAAGACATCAGCTATACAAAGTATCATTGCATTCATATCTCACTGCTGCTGAAAACGCAAAGATGCACAGAGAAGTAAGGCAACTGGGTCAAAGGGAGAGCCAGAAATAAGATGCTGATCTCCAAAGTGCAAATCCAATATGCCAATTGTCATGGTGTCTGAGCCCTGCACAACACCCTCCTGAGGTCAGAGGGCTACAGAGAGGCTAAGTCGTTTGCCCCAGGTCCCTTAGGAAAACTATGGGAGAACAAGGAGTTGAAGGTTGATTTACATCAGCTAAGGATATGGCTCCATTAGTAGCTTGTCTCGGGATGAAATCCACCCATGAGCACAGAGCAGGTACAAGACCTATTGTCTATTGATCATTTAAATACTCAAGAATTTTAAACAACGCTTAAGTGATATATAGACCTTGTGCTATTCCTCTGCTTAGGTATGAATTTCACTTTAGGTGATTTACTGTGGGCGCCTAGTTAAAGGAAGGGTTATTTTTCATGTTCTTTAATAGAGTTTTATCAAAAGGAGCTGCATAAGAGACTCTGGTAAACTCAGATACTGCTGTCTTACTAGAAAATTAATTAAACAGAAATTAAATATTTCTTTTCTGGCACAGGCCCTGAAATGCTCTTACAGTTTTGTCACATGCTGCAGAGATTTATTCTGAGCATGTAACACCCAGAGACACACCGTTATTTTATTTCCTTACTTCTCCCCTCTCTTCCATTGAAAACAAAACACCCAAAACAGAGATCTTGTCAAGTGAGTTAAGATCATGCGCCACCACATCACAAGTGGCTCCATGTTTCACTTTTAAGAGGATTAGCAGCTGTGGAATTCATTTGGATGATATTATACAAAATCCCATAGCCGATAATCCATGCCAACTCCAAGTTGTTGCCTCGTATTTGATTGTTCAACTCTTCTTTTAACATATATAATCTCTTACAGCTATTGTCGGCATGTAATTAAAACAGAGAAAGCTAAAGAATCCACATTTGCCCTAAGGCCAATGTCTACTTTGGATGACTCTGCCTGTCAGGGCATAGCTGATTCAGGCTATGTGAAGACTTGGCAATCAGCATTTCATCCGTCAAAGACTACATTTCTGTCCATGAAATGCTGTTCCTTTTGGCAAAAAATAATGACAGTTGTATTGTGCCGAGACACTGGTAGTTTCAGACCGTTCTTCACATGATACGTAAATACAAGGATATATATTTTTAAAGGAACTACATATAGGGCTTAAGACTCATTCCCTTCTACCATGTGCACACACCCTTATTCAGGTATATGGAGAGGCCCCTATATGTTTGTGCCTGAAAGCCTGCAAAGAACAAATTTTCCAACTATTTAGCTGATCTAATAAAAGATATCACTTTTAGCCAAAGAACCTTGTCTGCCTAGCAGCATTTACACACTCTTTGCACTAGGATAAGTGCAAAGCACAAGATTTAGGCTTCCAGATAATCAGGACAATTGACTTGTAGCTCCTCCCTGCTCCAAGTGATGTCTTGGCATTGACTTGAACATGAGAGGATCAAGACTATTCACTCCAGACAAGTGGCTGGCAATCAGTGTTACAAATTTGACACTGCATTGCTCAGTAAATAGGCTCCCCATGGCAAATCATCTCAAATGCCAGCTGTCAAGATCCAAGTCTCACATTCATTAAGATCCTTATGCATCCCTTTTGCAATGTGGATAAATACGACTTAGTTTGAGAATCAGGCCCTCAGTCTTTACTTTCAAGGAAGTAAATGATTTGGGTCAAAGGTACCACAAAGACATCTTGAAGCTTTTGACAATTCCACATTTCTAGCGCGATCAATCTACCTTACATTCACGTGTGCATTCACACGGAAGAGGCAGACTTCTTTAGGAGCTCATCCAAGATAGTGGAATATACTCCTGCAGTATCTGTGAACCACAGCAGTTCTCACCATTCTGGCATGAAACGCTATACCAAGCAGCATTCCCAAGCTTGTCATCATTAATTCATTTTAACTGTTGAAATAGGCCACACAGAGAATATTAATACCTCTGCATCGCTGTTGCGACAGCAAAGAAATCTACCGGTAATTATTACTAGTGATAGAATGCCATATTGTGGGACAAAGAAACAATGCCAACGTTGCTCCGTCTTCTCTGTTCCCCCCTCAAAACCCAGCACAATAAAGGTCTAAATTGCTTCCTCCTTATGTATTAATCAGAGCTGATTGAACAACTGCGTTGAACATTTTTTTTCTGTGTTCCTTACGTCTGTAACGTAAGAAATATAATTCACCAGTTGGTAATAATAAATCATGCGTCTCATTGCCACGCACACAACAGCCACGTGTGAGAGCGCATGTGTGCACTCCAAAGGCATGGAGAGAGAAGCAGGAGATAGAAATATGGTCAGTGTTATCTTCAATTATCAACAAATTAGAAAGATTTTGGAAGCATGGTCCCTAACCCAAGTCCCCCAGGTAAAATCTTGCCTGTGAGGCCCTTTAGTATTGTTTGCAAGTGCTTCCCCCAAAGGTGGAATGTCCTTCACCCTGTTTTTAATATGCCAATGGCCCTCTTCATTTCCTAGATGATGTGACAGATATTTTGGCAACAGCTCAACAAAGCACTTCAGAATGTGCTTAAATCTAACTCTGCTCAGGATAACACGTGCTTACACTTAAGCATAGACTTCAGTCCCGTTCAAATCAACAGAATATAGGCATGCGTTTAAACGCATGGCTGACTAGGCATAGCGTACCAAACAGAGGCCTTAGAAATGAGGATTAAAAGACAGGGCTTACCCATAGTCAATGTGAAATGACTAATAGTAATAACCAACAGCTGACCCATACGTCTTAGTTACCAATATCAACCACTATCCAATTCCCATTTATTATTTAATTTCCAACAAAACATATCTCCTGAGTATTCTTCCCAAATTAATATTTTCAAACTATTATAATTGGGAACCCTCCAAAGATTTGGATCAGGTCCTTGTGTGTGTGTGTACAAGTGCATACTAGTTCCACATGAATTTATGCTGGTTTAATTGAACACTTTTTTTTTTTAACACGAAGCAGTGCAATTGTGTGCATGGGCACTTCATCTTATTTTGACAAGTGCTTCGTTTAGGTTAGGTTCAGCCATTTTTTAAATGGAATTTGAACTTCCTCTAGAAAGTAAGTGAACTAATTTAAATTTCACAGATTTCATAGACATTAGGGCTAGAAGGGACCTTGGGAGATCATTGAGACCAGCCCCCTGCCCCAGGGGCAGGAAGTCAGCAGGGGTCACAGGATCCCAGCAAGATAAACATCCAAATGTCTCTTGAAGGTGTTCAGAGTAGGTTCCTGAACCACCTCTGGGGGCAGTCTATTCCAGACCTTGGGGGCTTGGACAGTAAAGAAATTCTTCCTTATGTCCAGCCTGAAATGGTCAGGGAGGAGTTTGTAGCCATTCAATCTTGTCATCCCCTGGGGCTGTTAGACTAGTTTAGAGCTGTTGAAGTGGCAGCCTGTAGGCTCCCATGCAGCCACTGCTCTGGATGCTGTCGGGGGTTCAGACTCCCCCGATCACCGCTAGGTGCCACTTCCTGCCCCCACCCATCTGGGTGGTACCACACAGCCCGTGGAGGCATGAGAAGCCAGGTGGAGAGGGAGCAGACCCTGACTGCTCAGAAGTTGGATAGCCCTTGAACAAGTACAAACCCTGTACAGACTCACTTCTATTTATTTTATTTTTCTACCGTAACAGCAATTTCTTTTGTTTTAACTTCTCTGTGTTCCTAATCATCTTGACATAAACTGAATGAGGGCACTTTTGGTACTGTAAGAAGGTTACTTGCATAGCAGTTTGCATTAGTATAATTAAATCAGTTTAAAAATTACACCTGAAATTATTCTAGGGCAACACTGCATATAGATAAGCCGTAAACTAAAATGAAACAGGCTGTCCTTGAATCAAAATAAGAATGCTTGCATGCAAACATACAGAGGTTTAAACTAAATCAATTTAAGAGTGTACTTTTAGTTAAATCACTCAAGTTGGGGTTTGCACAGGCCTAATTCATTATCACTATACTAGCAAAGACATGTATAAATTAACACAACTGTTCAATGGAAGTATAATTACTCTCTGAGCTGACCTATATTTGGAATTATTTATTCACCTTGGATAGAAGGCTGGAGTCATATTTTATTTTAAGGTTTGTTCTTTCATTTTGGTTTCGGATACAGCTGCTACAGATTTATCAACGGCATCGCATTTTCCAGGTTTCCAAGGTTCCTGCATTATTCAAAGGACAACCTTTTCTGCAATCCATTCTTTACAGTGAATAGGTAGCCTCAGAGATTACCCTTAACAGGAAGAAATAGTGTATATACAATAGGTAACTTGCCTGATAGAATATCTTCCGTGCCAGGCAGACACAGTAGCATCCCTTCAGCTGCTGGATGTACAAAAGAACTGGTATTTAGGTAACAGCCTTAAAGATCCATAGACTATTCTGGGCTAGATTCCACTTTATAGGTCCCCAAAGCCCCAGGAAAAGTAAATGGAAAGCTCTCTTTCCATTCCCTTTCTTTTAAACCTGCTCACACAACCTGAGAGCATGCAACAGGGCACAGCCTCTCTCAAATGAGGGGACCAGTAAATATATCGCACTGCGTTCCCAGCCTATATGTACCAAAGTTTGCCCCATTGCTGCATACATCTCTGTCCTGTCTAGCTGGCTTCCCCATGGACTAGCTCTTCTGCTATTCCCCTCCTAACGTCCATGTATATTTGATATTTCCTAGCCACCACTGAGTGGACGACAAAAGGAAATATTGTTGCTTGTAAAAAAAACACCAAACCAAACACATATAAAGAAACCAAATGCCAAACAGGTATTCTGAATTTGTAAATCCTGTCTTATTTTGCTGCTCCATTCCAAGATGAAGACTGATAGGGATTGTACCTCCTGCAGACTAATTCTTCTCCCTGCTCACAGTTGCATCGTTAAAGTGAACGAGTTGGGGCCCCCTTGATCACAGCACCGTTTGCTCCCCATGCTGCGCCCAGATCTCTTGCTCCATACCTCCTCTGGGATGGCGTACACCCCAAACAGGCAAGAAGGGAGCAGCATCCATGTTTACCTAAGCACAAGGGCTGTTACTGCCCCTGGCTCAGGTTCAGAGACTGCAAAAAGGCACTCCTTGGAGCCGATACTCCATTGCCCTACGTTGTGTCTGTAGAATTATACACTCCTTTTTCACATAGTTCACAGTAAATGATGAACTAGATCCTTCAATCCTCCTCCTTCCCCCCTCCACTGGCCCAAAAAACTGTGAGAGACATATGGAGGGGTTGAGGGGAGAGCAATCTAAGGCATATACTGTACAGGGAAAGTAACTAGGCATATTTTCCTTTCATTACAGGTAGGAATTATTCTGTAGCCATTATCTTCTGGAGGAGGCATGCTATGAAATGTGTTTCCCTTTCTCCATTCTTTAGTCTGTTCTCTATCCCCTCCAGGTGGTTACAGATGCTTTTATTATAAGCCGAACACACCCTGAAAAATGCATGATGAAACGCTCCTTGTGCCAATGTTTAACAAGGATTTAATTATTGCAAAAAGTGTTTTTAACAAATTGTAAATGTATTTTACAGAGTCCGTTTGCTATTTACAATTGATGCAACTGATGAAAAGCAATCACTATAGCGTGAATCATTTTTTGCCTATTTAAACGTGTATTTTATATTTCATTCTTCCAGAAGGCTACACAGAATGCATTTCATAGGAGGGGAAAATGACTTGATATTGACATATGGTAAAACTGCAGAGCATCTTACTTTCTCATAGGCTATTACAAATATGTGTGAACAAAAATGTGGAAGTATTAATCAGTATAGATTTTAAAAATATCCAGAGATCAGCATGTGCAATAAACAATGTTGATTATATTTGCTGGCTAGATAGATGCTTGGTGTGATCATCATCACTCCACTGACAAAACACCAAGGATCAATTTGGTTCAAGGTGTATTGCTTTCTATATGCAACATTTAATTTCAATAACTTATTCTTATAGTATTGAATGATGAACAAAATTTCATTTTTTTAAAAAGGCACCATGTTTCAAAAAAAATTACAACTTAATATTTTTTTTCTTGAGAAATCACTTGAAAACTATCCTTTTTTTTTTTTTTTAGCTCTCCCCTCCCAAAATCTTTTGTTAAAACAAATAATCAACCAACTCTTCCTCTGGACTTCTAATAGCAATTAAGGCTTTGCGGGGCAAGTATTTCCTCAGCATCATGCCTATACAACACCTCTGACTACATTTTTCCCTTTCACCTCTCCCATTTGATTTTAATGAAGTCCTGAACTTGTCAGTAAAGGCCAAATTTGCCCTTGCACTGGGACTTAATTGATTTTTCTTACACATCCAGGTAAACCCTGGGTGGGAACCACAGGCTACCTGGGTCTTTTCTCTCCAGTAGGATTTACAGATAACTCAATATAATGACATCTCCTCTTGCAAAGGGATGTCCCTTTGCAATCATAGTCTGAGTCAGACTCAGCAGTCCCGATTCTCTCCTGCCCCATACATTCAAAAGCCATTTCAACAGTCCCGAGTGGAGGTTAAACACCATCCACAATTCTGATCTGGTTGCAGTTTGCATCCACATCATGCCAACATGAACACGATCACAAGGGACAAGACAGTGGGAAGTAGGACTCATTTTCTTTTTAATCTGTATGGAAAATACTTTGCCTTCCACTTCTTCCATACAATTAAATTTATTATTAAGAATTAGAGTGTAAAATTGCCTGCTTTGTGTACATTGTTGTTAAATTGCTGTATAATTAGCAATAACATATTGTACTTATAGCATTTACTATGCTTGATGGTTCTATCACCATAACCTTCTTGTGATCTATAACAGCAAGGATGAAAATTAAAATGATTATATTAGTCAATTTTAAACAGCCGCTGACAGGTTTTACCCACATTTACAAGCAGTGCTTCCATCATGTTCAAACACCTCCATAAACTCAGCCTAATTAATTATTTTATGCAACTCTGCTGCTCTGTTTTTCCTAGGCACAGCAAACAGCAGCGAGGAATTTTTGAGGGGCGGGAGGCATTACACTGGTTCAATCAAGGCTGGGATTTTCACAGGAATTAGGCATCTAACACTCACTTGAAGAAACCTCGTTACTACTGAGTTCAGTGGGAGTTCTGCCATTCTGGTAAAAGGGGAGTTTCACTTGAACATTTAATGGCACTGGAAATCACAATTCCCTTTATGATCTTTGAACATCCTGATGTAGCTCTTTATTAACACAAAATACCCCTGGACTCCAAAGTTTCTGTTTCCCCCTGCGGGTAAGATTGGGAGTGGAGGGCAAGCAATGGCTTTCCCCACCTTGTGGGACTCCTACCTGAGATACAGTGAGTTTTGTGGCGAGCACAGGAGCCACATGCCAGGGGCTTGAGCCTACTCCATAGAAGCCATAGGTCTGCATGGAGCAACACCTAGAGACCTCTTTCCCCCAGAGGATCCGACTGACTGCACTGGGAAGCCAGAAGGGATAAAGTATACCGAAGAGCTTCCCTATAGTAGAAGAGACCAGTTGTTGAAAGAGTGATGACACACAATGATGGCTGAAGCAGGTTCAGAGGAAACATCTTTGCAACAGTGAGGCATGAGTCTAGCTTTCTCCATCTTAATAGATGAAACAGAATTGTGGGAAATCAAAAAACCAACCCAAAACCCAACCCCCCAACCTCCCCCCAAACAGTTCCAGGTCTGCCACTCTGTCGGTTGAATTTAACTGCTTGAGAGTTTAAAGGGAGCCATTACACTTTTAAAACTTGTTTTCATTTAAATCCCATCCAATCAAACCCCCCATAAGGCACCGTATTTTGTGGTATATGGGTCAACACAGTGTTTAAGTTGACCCTATGTTTCTGTACAGAAAAGCTAGGATTTTTGTAGATCTCTTGTATAAAACAACCCCACTTTGGCGTGAGGCACTGGAAGCCTGGGTGGGCTCATGGGAGAGGTGGCATGCTGGCAGGCTCCCGGGACACTGGATCAGGCCCCTGGGAGCTTGGGCAGCACATGGCCCATTAGCAGCCCACCCAGCTGGCCCCAAGAGGGGACTGCCACCATGGAGGGCAGGACTGGTCTACCCCACAGCTCAGGGGCTGCCCAGCCTAGCAGCAGCTCACCCCCTGGTCATAGGGCAGGCAGGGAGGCCCCGCCAAAAGCAGGATCACCACTTCTGACTTCAGCAGGCTCCTGTGGCTGGCAGGACAACTGGCACTGCCTGGAAAGGGGCTGGCTTGCCCTGGGGCAGCGTGAGGTGTCAGGCAGCCTCCCTCACTCCACCCCTGCCGAACACTCCACACTGTCCATGGGGGAAGCCAGCCCCTTCCCAGGCAGTGCCAGACATCCTGCCAGCTGCAGGAGCCTACTTTCAAGCAGAAGTGGTGAGGGGCCTGATCCCTCCTACTTTGGTGCCACCCTGCCTTCTGCGGAGCTGGGAGCAGCAGACCAAGCAGCTCCTAAGCTGCAGGTGGGGGGGAAGGCAGTCTTCCTTCCACAGCGGCGGCACCCCCTGGAGCCATCCAGGCAGGCTGCCAGCAGACCGTATGCTGCCTGAGCTCCCAGATTGCTCCCAGGGGGACCAGACACCACCACTGGCAGGGGACAGTGTATAAGTCAAGGTTGAATTTTAAGAGTTAAAAATTTGGCTTCAAAACTCGACTTATACACTGTGAAATATGGTAAATGTAATATTAGTGCTTTCCCAAGGTGGAGAAGCAGTGGTACAGAAAACATCTGTGTATCTGTGAACAGCTGCAAATGGGTACTTTTGTTTGCTGCTTGTCAATAGCATGTTCCCATTCCCAGCAAAGTTGATGGGTGCTCTGTAATAGTATGCAACAGGGCATAACCTATGACCCAAAACCCAGTGGCATAAATCAGAAATGACACTCTGGAGCCAAAAGAGTTAAGCTTTGAAGCAAATGTCAGTGAGACCAGAATCAGGCCTATATATTATTTCACTGGTCTGATGGTCACAAACTAAGCCTACAGACACCTATACTGACCAGAGCCGCGTTAATGCATAGGCAAACTAGGCACATGCCTAGAACCCAAAGTGAAGAAGGGGCCCAGTTGTGCTTGTTTTACATATTATAATTATTAAGTAATATAAATATATAATATTAAGTAGGGGCCCATGAGTTTGTTTGCCTAGGGCCCACTAAAGGGTTATCTGGTCCTGATACTGCCCTTGCTGGAACTTCTATATGGTATTCCACAGCCAAATCCATGTACAACATGGGGCTATTACATCCATTCAGCTCTTATCCCAGTCTTGTGCACTACTCAGCCCTCTTCCTTTCTCAGTTCGGACAGAAGGGAATTGGGGGAGGAAGTTGTTCTGGCTGGAATTAGGTGAGCACATGTATCATCTGCTCAGCAGTTTCAAGGCTTTTAATTCCCTCCTCTCCCTTGGATGCTCATTAGTTCTTATGCTGGACCTTCTGATACTTCAACACAGATGAGGAAGGCCTTAGCAATGGAGGTGATATAGCTAATGAGTTTTGCCCTGAAGACTCACTGCCATTTGAGGTGTTTCAATTGCTCCGCAGCATAGATTTGCTGAAGCTCAGCTCCTCCTACTGACCAGAAATATCACTGAATTTTGAAGGGGTGGGGGGGAGGATGGGGGTGCCACAAGTTGTGCCAAGGCTGAGGGCAGGTCCCTTTGCCACTCTTTTACTTGTCAAGTCACCAGGAAGGGTGGACAGGAAACTAGATGTTGAATTACTGAAACAAGAGAGCTTTTCCATTGGTGTGAAATGTGGGGCTGGATCCAACCCATATGGACTAAAAGACTGAAGCAAGGGGAAAAGAGCACCCAGCAGGGTGGGTGTTTACATGAGACTGCAAGAGCCAGCACATGGCATTGTGGAGTAGCAGGACGCCGTAGCCTTGTTCATGTACCGCCCCCCTTACGTAGTACTGGCCCAGTGCCCAGCTCAGAATATTCACACACCCAGCATAAATGACTTATCCGAGGGGGCGGTATGCAGAGATGCAACCAGACCGCAAACGCTTATTAAGAATACTATTCCAAAGGAGACATGCACCCATTTTACATAGTTCAAGGAGTCAACTTAATTCTTTCAATCCTCACCCAGCTAAGGAAATAGGAAATGCAACATCCATGAGCCTGAATGTCTGACTGCAATCAAACAAGTATCTGCTACAAACAATATTTAACGACAGATTTTCTAGCACGTAGGGTTTTGTTGTTTTCCATTTAATAAATAAGATTTCCAGTGTTGACAAGGTAACCCACACACCCTAAGCTTGGTTCTCTATCTCCCTCTAGTGCTGGCTGGACTATTCATGGAAATTTATGAGCCAGTCACGGTTTTGACCAAGAAATGTCTCTCTCTGCCGAAGTAATAAAGTCTTCTGTTCTAAGATCTCAAGCCCGTGCTGATCCTGCTGAGCCATCCAAATGTGGCATTCCAAGGAAATTTTTTTTCTAGAAATGAGGATTAATTTCAGGTGCCTTGGGCTTTGGGTGATCAGCCTGAGCTACCTTGAACGGGTCTGGTTTTCAGAGGTCAGGCGCTTGATTTCCGAAAATGATTTCCACTTAACTCATCTTATACAAGAATTGCTGCAGATTTTTTAAAACATAAACCTATATGATTATTCTGCAGTGCCCATGTCATTGTGAATGTTACCCTAGCTATTGGAAAGAACAGTGAAATAAAATGAGAGGAAGGTTAAAGAAAGAAGCATGTTCAGGCACTGAGTGAAAGGGAATAATACCTTTATTAGTCAAAGACTAAAGTTCACAAAATGTCTATGCAGAAAGTGTATTATATATAAACCCCTTCTATAGCTAATGGATGTGAAATTCCCACAAGTGCTTAGAAGACACTTTAAGCATGGCTTCCCACTTACCACGAATACGCTGTAATAACAGGATGCTATATAGAATGAAGTCAAAGTAAAAGCAAGGACAAGGCTGAGTGCATCTCCATTGAGTTGTTTACAATGTCCTCAAAAGAGGTTATGGGAAGGGGTGAGAAATCAGCAAGCTTTTATGTATGTATTCTATATTATACACTTTTTTCCCTTTAAATTCACTTCCAGTTCCTCAAATGCACAAGGCAGAGAAAAACAGGTTTACTAGCCAAAAACTGAATCCAAGTAGCACTGCAGGCAAGGACATGATATTTGTCAAGATGTACAAAAGCACTGCCATCATATCTATCTTGCACTGGAGAAACTGTGCAACGTGTAATAAGGGCCTGGGTTTCATGGGAAAGATAGAGGTGGCATACCCATTGGTCTCGGACGAAATATAGGATTTCCATTAAAGTCAGTATTTGCAAATCGTTACCATTCATTTGCATCTGAGATCAGTACAAATGTCACACTTTCTAAGTAAAAGGGAAATTGTGTAAAATAATGCTGGAAAAATACCAGTTTTTAATGGATTCTATTATACACTGTGATCAGCAGCCAGTACTAGCCAGTGTCAAATGGACGTCATGCTCCTACTGAGCAAACTAAGCATGCCTTCTAAAAAAAGAGGTGCTCGGAGTTCACGTTCTGGTTACATATCCAGCGACATGATCCCATTTCTGCTGTGTAGTCTTCCTGCCATCAGACCAAGATTCACCCTAGATGTTTAGGTATCTGTTTAACCACGATGGCAGGACAGACCATTGATAGGTAGCTTAAACAATGCTACAATTAGTTTCAGAAAAATGCAACAAAGTCTTCCATTTTTCATACGGAGATAGTAATTCATTTGAATGCTAATAGGCTCATCTTCTTGCAAGCCACGTTTCACATTTGCAGTCAGGTATAAAAGAGGAAGGGGAGTAGGAAATGACCTCGGTCATGACAGTCACGTAATTTTACAGCTCAAAAAGTTATTAGAACCTTTCAGAGCATAATACCCAACAATTTGCATGCCAAATACCTTCCTTATAAACTGAAGGATTGCTAAAGGTTACACATCTTGGCTTTAATGCCTGTGCCCTTTTCTCAAATTAGTGAAACAGTCAGGCTCTGATGAGATCATATCTTTGTCACAGGGCAAAATTATAGTAACATTCATGTGTGATCTTATCCAGTATGACTTCTACTTCTGTGGGATTAGAAGAGAAAAGAAAGTCCCATTAAATTGTATTAGAGAAACTGATATTCACCTGACAGCAATATGAATATATTTGAGCCCAACACATACAATATACTGTGAAAAGAAAGGATAAAATTAAAGGTCACAAGGAACAACAAGAATCTAAGCATGCATGTAATATAGCCATGGCCATAACCATAATAGGGCACTGATTGTAATTCTAGGTCTTAGATCCAAGTGAAGAAGACTGAATGATATTTTTTGGATGCTGTGCAAGGACGTGTCATTTGAAATTGTGCTGACACTGGCCAAGGATTTGCCCTAGTGGTGTGTAGCACAGCTTGAAAAATATCTATATCGCCTATGATTTGTCCGTGTCCAAAATGCCTTTGAATTCCCCACCCTTTAAGAAAGAATAATTTACCTCAAAAGGAAATGCACAATCAGCATCTGTGTGTGCAGAATTAGTAGAGAACTGCTGCAAGTTTCCAGTCTCATCCCCACTTAAGTGTGGTTCATACAAGCTCCGACAGGGAGCTCGTAAAGAGTTAGTGCCGAGATAGCAGACTGAATTTCCGTCATTACCTTCGTCTTCACCTTGAAGGAGGTGCGGAGAATTCTGCAGAAGGAGGCACTAATAGAGACCATGATGGATGCCAGTGATGAAAGTAGAAAGAAACAATAAAAGAAATCACTTCAGGTTAAGAAAAGGTGATCAGCAGGAGCATGTCCTGCAGTGTAACTCAAATGAAGGAAGATTCTTTCCAGAGGTGAGCACCTTGATAGGTCAGATGTCAATGGAGAAACATCAGAGGCAATGCTTTCCAGAGATTGCTGTATTTAAGCAAATTTAGGAGCGGTGTTAGGTCTAACTCCCAGCAATCTGGGTCAAACAAAATTATTAAAAGATAATCTTATATAGGTTCTTATCAAACACACCTTACCACTATTATCTGATCACATAACACAGATATTAAAATATAGTAACTCAGTGCTCTCTCACCAGGGCTTGTTCCAGGTAGATAGGTCAGTACAGGCCAATAATAAAATGACAAGAAGCATAAAGGCAAGAAAATAAAGCTGCTGAAAAGACGTGATACTTCAGATATTTGATGAAGAACGGAAATAAACTTTTCAGGCAAATCTCTGCAAAAAGTTCCACTTTACAATATCCAGCTCTACTAGCATCAGGCGAAAACAAGACGGCAATGTCTTTCTCCTGGTTCTCACCAAAAGACAAACTGTGAGTGAGTGACCCTTGCTGGGCGAAGTCCTGTACTCTCTTGTCTTCGCTGGGTCTCATGGTTCTGCTCACATGAATCACACTGAGAAGCAAGGATTGTTTTGTGGCAGTTCTCTTTTATTGGACCCACTGCATGGTTGGGACAAATTTAGACAAGCTTTCAAATACAGGGCATGCTTCCGTTGGCCACATGGCAGGTCTGGGGCCTTGGAGGTAGTGTGTGCCAAGTCCAGGTCTGACAATTCCAGGCAATGGGAATGAAGGGAGAAGGGATCATTATACTCAACCCAGGACAGATTTTGAGACAGCTTTGTTCCCTATAAACATCCATTTAAGTGGCTGGATTGTCACAACAGCTCAGTGCCCCATTGCATACTGAGCTCTTTTTAAAAACTGTGAGTAGGTAATAAGTCTCCCAGTGGCAGCTGTGGAGTTCTTCTAAGGATCAGGCCTTTATTCAAGTGCATAAATGGCAGCTGTGTCATTTAGAAAACTCTTGAAATTTGACTCACTTCATCCCATCGAAGTTGAAAGTGTACGAGAAAGACCAACCCCCAAATTGGCTCTCCTTTACTGACATTTCACCACGATGACATGTCACCACGGTCTGAATTTCAGTGAAACTTTTCAGGTTCTTATGACTATGAGATTCTTCCTGGAGTTTGCTTTTACATGCAGTGCTTAATGAAGCTATTCCACTGCCTAATGAGGCTACCTCTGTTAGGCTTAGTGTTGACTGGGGAGAAAGAAAAGCACATCAGTGTTGAGTCACAGCTGAAGTGTGGTTTGGTAGTTAAACAACAGGTCCAGGAGTGCAACAAAATGGGCCAGTTTTGATTCTGGGGTCCTCCTCAACCCTACAGTCATCTTCGGGGCTCACAACATTTTGAGTGCATGTTTGGAAGAGCAATCTGCAGATGTGTCCTGTGAACTTCCGAGTGCAGGAACCGGGCAAGCTTATCCTCCACACCCACTTGTTTGGACTTCTCTCAAGACAACAGCGCAACATAAGTGATAGGCCTGTGCAAAGAGGCTAGTATTTGCTTCAGATTCAGCCGATTCGGGGGACAGTGGTTCAATTCAGTGATTTGGATCACTGTCCCAGATCGATTCTGCTGAATCTCCAAATCACGCAGGCCCATCCCCTGCCCACTCTCACAGCCTGGTAATGGCTGCCCAGCCCTCTCCAGCTTTGAAAATAAAAAAAGCCCCGACTCACTCTCCAAAGATTCGGAGAGCTTCAAATCAATTCGGACCCTTTAACTGATTCGATTTGCACTCGGAGATTTGGCCACCAAATCGGGTCAAATTTCCTCCGAATCCAATCACCACCTGAAGCTTCGCACAGCCCTAGTAAGTGATATCAAAATAATGGTAATACAGAAGGCCCACATTGCTTTTAATGTATACTCTAGGTGTAAAAGTGGTCATAATTTAGGAATAGATTGCAAAAAAATCCAACAGGTTACTTGTGACCCATGGCTTGTAACATAACACTTTGCACCAATTTGCTTTTAACATTGACAACAGGCATACTACACACCTCTAACATGCTTAATACCCAAGGAGGAGATGTTATAACTCCTTTTAACTGCAGCCTTACTCCCAAGCCTGACTAAATAATTATTTTGCATGGCCTAGTATTAAAGAATCTTCTTTTCATGCTTGTTCCCCCTCTCCCCGAACCTCTAAAAAAAGAAATCCACACTCATTGCTAAGGATTTAGCATCTCCATATGATGTGGGAGCTGTGGTGTCATTACAGAGTAGAGCAGAACTTGTGCAGGCCAACAGACTACCTGCCCACCCCACAAAGTCAGAGTTCACGTTAGGCCCTTACCCAAGGGCGCAATTCATGGTCTAAAACAGTAACTAAGGCAGAACACCAAAATAAACTGCCCCAGATGGCCTCAGCTCCCAGAGGTATTTGCTTCGTTTCCCACAGATAGTGCCTGAAACCCCAAAGGATGCTTAACCACCTCCAGTTCTCAATTGCTGTGCTTGGGAGTCACCAACACACAGATCCCAATACTGACTTCCTATGAGAACATATCACCTGCAGGTCCTTAACTCGATTGAGCTCCACCTGGCCTTAGTTTCATAGTTACTAAGGTTGGAAGGGACCTGAGCAGATCATCAAGTCCAACCCCCTGCCATGGCAGGAAAGAGTACTGGGGTCAAACGACCCCAGCAAGGTGTACATCTATCCTCATCTTAAAGATCCCCAAGTAGGAGCCAGCACTACTTCACTTGGAAGTTGGTTCCAGATCCTAGCCAGCCTGACAGTGAAGTAGCGACTCCTGATGTCTAATCTGAATTTACCCTCTGCCAGCTTGTGACCATTATTTTTAGTCACTCCTGGCAGTACTCAGGGAAACAGGGACTCCCCCAATGCCTGCTGGTCCCCCCTGACTAGTTTGTAACAGGCCACTAGATCCCCCCTCAGCCTTCTCTTG
>NW_017728932.1:9726643-9727796 GCF_001723895.1 Crocodylus porosus | reverse complement strand
ACAATGACGACTCCAAGATCCTTTTCTGTCTCTGCACTGACGAGAAGGGAGTTCCCCAGCCTGTAGGTATGGTGCCGGTTCTTCCTCCCCAGGTGCATCACTTTGCACTTGTCGGTGTTGAATCCCATCCTATTCTCGTCCACCCACCCCTGTAACCTGTCTAGGTCTGATTGCAGCCTATTTCTCCCTTCTAGCGTGCCCACATCCCCCCACGTCATAGTGTCATCAGCAAATTTGAACAAGGTGCTTTTTATCCCCTCGTCCAAGTCACTGATGAAGATGTTGAACAGTGCGGGCCCAAGGACCCCACTGCCCACATCCCTCCAGGTTGAAAATGACCCACCCATCACCACTCTTTGGGTGCGGCCCTCCAGCCGATTGGCGACCCATTTGACTGTGTAGGTGTTGACATCACAGTCCCCCAGTTTTTAAATGAGAACGGGGCAAGAGAAGATCCATAATGTAGCTGGGCCTTTATACAGACCAGATGCTCCTCAGGTTCCTACCTCACCCCTAGCTCTTCTTAAATGGGCCAGTTATCCTATAACTAGATAGTGTTATGGGGACTAGCTAGAGGTTGGAGCAGGTCACTTTAGGGTACCCACTTCAATGCAAGTGACTTGCTTTGTAATCATGGGCAAATCATTGATTCAGAAGGCCTTAGCTGACCTCTCTACAAAACAGGGATACCAACAATATCAGGCTTATCAGTCAGGTGTGGATTCATCACATTTCCCAAGAGTCTTCAGGATCCCAGATGCAAGGTGGTTTGAATCACTGTATGCAAATGGCTATTGGGTCCCAGCTACGTTATGGATCTTCTCAAGCACCGGTCCGACGACTCAGTGAAATCCCCATTGAAAGTCCGAGAGCAGCTTTTGAAAATGCCTACTCTGTATTTCACCGCATAAGCCAATGACTTTATCCGAGACAACACAGATCACAAAGTCCAGATGGATGAGCAGGAAAGAAGAGGGGGAAAGAGTCTCCTGTGAGGGCATTGTGAGAGAGTGCTTATGCTAAGCAAGGCCTAGCATTAAAAAAAATGCACTAAAACTCCCAGAATGCTTCAAGGAGGTTGAGGAGTCAGCGATTGACATTCTGGTAATCACTTTCTGACCCTTAGATGAAAATACTGAACTTCTGACCTTTA
>NW_017728932.1:9658247-9726018 GCF_001723895.1 Crocodylus porosus | reverse complement strand
GCTTAATTCAGTCCTATATAATTCGGCATCGAGCTCACACAGGCATGGCACAACATTTCAGAGGGAACTGGGCAGATGGAGATACTGCACATCTGGAGAAAATGCTGCCTGTTTGTCCTGTTTGATAAAGCCTTTTGTACAGTACATGGGAATAACTCCACAACACTCGCCAACTCCATCTGACATTGTCCTAAAAGAAAAAACCATATCCCAAACAGCATTTTCTTAAGCTGGCAAGAAAGAAGAGTCAAAACTCCCTGATGTCTCCCATAGACCACCATTAAACAGGGGAAGTGATTGAATCCCATAACGATGGACAAGAGCAGCAACCATAAAATTAGGCTGAGTGATTACATACATCCATATGGCTGCTGGCATAACCTGGTACAGCTCCAGGAAGCTGGGTCTGCTTACACCAACAGAATCTGGCCTCTGTTGTCTCATCTGAGAGAGGCTCATAGAGTCTTTGGAAAGCCCAGGCAGCAACAGTACTAGTCTAAGGAGGAAAAAAAGAGACTGTTTGAATGATAAAGCTTCTCTTTTCACCCCCCCAGTGAAAGCCTCTTGCCACTCAAATCTTTGGGAACAGAATTAGGCATTAAAAGCATGTAATTTCTCACTACTTGTGCATAAAACTGGGAGGCAGGCTTTTCCAATCCATCGCGTCTCTGCTATTAGCCTGCTCTTCTAACACAGTGCCTCTACATGCCAAATGATTCAGGCTGTGCATTCCCCTGCCCAGATCTTTACAGCTATGCAGTAATTGCAGGTTTGGAAATAAAAACATTACACAACTTGCTATGATTGACACATCTTGATTAATGCAAAAAAATGGAGGCAGAGTGCACACAACACACACAGACATGCAAATGGCTTTGATAAAGACGGCAACCCAGCCTTTCAAGATACAGAATGTCATTTTATGTTTGAGGCTGCAAAAAGGGAGGTGGAATAATTTTGATCATTCATTCAGAATTTATAATCAATCTCATTCTAAGCTTTGCCAAAATGTACCAAAAACAACTCATAGAAATGCAGTATTTGCGTAGAAATGTCTGGAAAAATTTTAAAAATGTAATTTAAATACCCATACACATACACAATGGGGAGGCAGCTGCCCCGGTACAAAAACATGACCCTCTGCATAGCCGTAGCTCAGGGAAATATGAGAATCTTAGGTGCAATACCTTATAGCTTGATACCTCCAGATATTGCCACAAAATGGCTTTGGCATTTGTTTTGTGCTTCCATCATATTAATTCTGTGAATCTGAGCTAATATTCAGTGCTAATAAGATACTCAAAAGACATTCAGAAATCATCTTAAATGTTTCATCAATACATGTGAAACATGTCACTGGAGCTGCAACCCTGGAATCCTCCAAATATTACAACATCATCTTTAGGGAAATGAGCCACTGATCAGAGACGCTTCTTAATCAAGTTGCTGCTACTAAAAAGGGTGACGGTGTATGTGCGTGCTTATAACTCTATTTGCGTCACAGTATCTGGGGAAGTATAATCCTGGGAGAGCTAATCTAAAGGGAAAGGATTCTTGCTTTCTCCTCAGGATAAGTAGTAACACTGGTAGACCTCATGTGCAAGTATTCATCAGCAGGGATCACGGTTTTCTGCACTTAAAAATCACAAATCCTCCAATAAAAACCCATGCAAATTCTCCGATTTAAGCCCCCCCCCAAATCCATGTTTTTACGCAATTAAAATGAAACACCACTATATATATCCGTTGAACACAATGTTGTATTGCTATATTTGCTATGTTAAAGCAACGCGAAGGCATACCAGTGCCTCAATCACTATAATAAAATAAATTCTAAATACCTATACATTTTGGCATTTGACTTGGGGGTTTTTATCATGGAAAAACAGAGCTCCTCCTGCCTCCTTTGCTCACCAGGATGCAGGTCCAGCTGTGGCTGCCCCCCAACACACAAAGCTTTGTAGCACTCAGCAGCCCTGATATGGCAGTGCCCTGGCCAAGCCACCGCCCCCAGCAGTGCTGGAGAGGGCCCTCAGCTGCCAGGGCTACAGGGTCAGGGACCTAGTACCATCCTGCTCCTTGCCTGAACCCTGTGGCCATGCCACAAGCCCCATAAAAGGCAGACCTTTCGGCCAATCAGCAGTGAGGGTGGGACCTCTTGGGGAGCAGCCCTCTCAGCTAATCAGCAAGAAGGGGTGGGGCTGCCATGGGGACCATCAGCCAATCAGCATTGTGGGGAGGCTCAATAAGCATTGCGTGGAAAAACACAGATTTTTATGGGGTTTTTAACTGGCGAATTTGGGGCTTTTTATTACAGAAAACTAGGATCCCTGTTGATCATACAGAAGCATGGAAGTAATTACTGAACGAACAGAGACCCTACTCTGTGGATGTTTCATTAATCTCCGAGGGCCCATTATGGACACTTCTAATCAGAAAGTAAGGAAGACGCAAGAACTTTTGAAGCTCCTGTCTTCTCAAGGGCTGGAAAAATGCAATGGCAGGAACTAATTCAGGAAGTGAATTTATTATTTCATTATAAGCTTAGTTGTCTCTAATTTAGACCTATGTTTTATGTAGCACAACAGTGAATGAGAAAATGCAAGGTGAGATGCAACCCTGGCTATTAGAAAACCTAGCACAGAAGATGGAGCTAAGGCACAAATTAGAGGGATCCCAGAATTGCATAGGAAGTCGTAGTAGCTCTTACCTATAGTATACTTTACTGCATATTGAGATCATATTTCTCATAGCCTCTGACAACGATCTCAAGGGCAGTGCCTATAAAGAATCTGTAACCAGGGGTATACATCAGAGACAATCTCAGCGTGAGTGTAATTTGAGGACTGCTGTACCCATTTCTGGAATTTTAATGAGCCGCACAAGGTATTTGATGAACTCCGAGTAACAATCAAAAGAAATTATAGAAATTATGTTGTACTGCCTAATGTCAAACCTGGCTCAGGAAGCCAGAGGATCAGACAGGGTGCAGAGTCAGAAGCCCGGCCAAGTCCAGAAATCAGTAGATCAAACAGGAACTACAATCTAGGGTTAGGATCAGTCAGAGCACAGAATCAGAGGGCAGGCCAGGTCACGAAGCCAGGACATTAAACAGAGAGCAGGCAGAGGCACTCTGACTTCAGGCTAAGCCCTGTTGCCCAGACACTTCCTGTTCCTGTTCCTGTTCCGGGGTTTATATCAGGGGAAGTGATGAATCAGCTGACTCCCACTGGCCACTCCAGTGGCAGGGAGTGGGTGGATGTCTAGGTCCTGATGGAGGTCTCCAACTGGCCTTGCCCAGGTGGAACGGTCAAATGAACAGGGGCAGGCTGGGATGAGTGGCAGTGCTGGGTAGGCCAAACCTCCAGCTTCAAGACTGTGGGCTGACAGAGGCATGAGTTATGCACAAAATGAAGATACAATATTGAGGCCCATATTCAATCACCAATATCCCATAAAGCTTTCATGTAGGGGCATCTGAAACATTGTTTTAGTTTTAAGGCAGGCTCAAAGAGAATGGGATATGACATTAATATTCATTGTATACGGCTGCAAATATATGGTTATTTTTATGCTATTTAAATAGGCCTATTTTTATTGGCGAGTATAGCATGCCAGAATGTCTTTGTAGTCTGTGAATTAAAATTCCATAACGCCTACTGGGTCTCATTGTTAAATGCCTCAGTTTTGCACTGAGGGAAAGAACTAGATATATAGTCAAATAATTAGATAGCATTACATGATGAAAGCCCTTCCAATATCCCTAAAGTTGAAGGGTTAGAAAAGTGCCAGAGATGGTCAGAAAGCATTAGAAGTGAGTATATCCCACAGGCAGTTAGAGAACAAAGATTAGGATTTGATTTATATCATTAATAAAGTGTAGTTTCCACAGTTTCATTATGTGCACAATGCCAGGTGGATTTAGAAAGGTAGGACTTCAGCTGAGATATGTTTGCAGGCTGTGAAAGAGAACAAACTCATAACTCAAGCAAACCAAAATATTAAATTACAACTGCACTTAATTCTATCACAGCAAAAATAGATGGATGCGGTGGAAGTAGTTTGCCAAAGGAGGTACAACCTGCTGATAAACAACGGCTGCCTGGGGGCAGTGGATATGTTGCATTAACCCATCAGCTTTAAAAACATTTGAAATCTCGGGACAGATTCTATTCCATCTATGGAGAGCCTAAGCAAACTATTTCACCCTGGTCAAGTCCCTGCAATACAGTTAATGCAAAGATGGCTGGGTCCTCCTCCTGCTTCTCTCTTTTCTGTGTCTCAGGTTCCTGGCTGGCAGCCATTACACTTAAGACATAATTAACCAGTTAATCATATTTTAAGTAGTAAACCCGGCCACATACTCATGTAATTAACGGCACAATCAAACAGGGAATAAGCCACAAAGTTATTACCCAAAATATATGCAATAACTTTGTGGCCGGTTCCTATTATGCCTTAAATTGAACATGTGGCCAGGCTGATCGAGTGATTGGCACTCCCAGCAAGGACTCTGATGTGCTCCCAAGGCTGGGAGAACTAATGAGCTGCCTGGTGCTCAAAGCCAAGTGCACCAGGCACCCGGCTTGCTGCTAGCCCATGCAAGGGGACCCTGGAGTCAAAATTTGGGGCTTCCCCTGCACCAGCAACTAGACATGATTGGGAGCTGACCCCTGATCCTACAGTTGTACCTCCTGCCATACACATGATTGTTACGACTGAGGATCAGATCTCATTCTGCCTTTAACTAATCATCTGCCAGCAGCCTTTGTCCTTAGACTATGATACTGAAGACACATTAACATTTCTTCAGGGACTTTAGCACAGTAGAAGAGGATGATATATAGGTGCTTAATCACAGGATCATAGGAAAGGAAGGCTTGAAAGGACTCACAAAGTCATTTGATTCAACCCTCTGCCCAGGCCAGGATTATCTTTGATTAAATCATCCCAACCAAGTGTCTGTCCAACCTGCTCTTGAAAATTTCCAGAGATGGAGATTTCACAACCTCTCAAGGTGGCCTGTTCCAATGCTTGACCATCCTCATATTCACTTAATCTCCAAGCTAATTTCCATCTGCTGCAGCTTTAGACCATTGCCCCTAATCCTGTCCCCTATGGATCAGTGGAATAAGATTTGGCTTCAAGCGGTCAGATTTTAATTAGGCCACAAACAAACATGAATTTGATGACCACTGTGATCGTTTGCGTGCTTGAAGTTAAGCACAGAACCAGGTACTCCACTGAAAAGTGATAGATTTACTCAAAGGCTTAAAGATAAGCACATGCGTACAATCTTGGTACTGGCATCAAACTGACATCACTCATTGTCTTTGGGTGTTAAGTTATTTTAATAACATTGGGGCCTTTTATCCAAACATTTAATAACGTGATCTCAGGGCTCATTGATCCCTGGCTGTCTGTAAGGTTGTAATTTCACACGCTCAATTTTCAGTAGGGAATCAGACTCCAAACAGAGGAGTGAGATAAAATGAGAGCAAGAAAACCATAGAGGATAGCAGATCAGGCTGATGCAGCAGTGACTTGTGCTATATTCCCAGATGTTTATTCTTTATTTATAGAGATAGCACATAAATATAAAAGTTGCACTACATTTAGAAAACAATCATTGCAAACCTGTGAGTTTCATAACCTGTCATGTAGCACAATAAAAAATATATATAATCTCCAATCTGAAAGACTCCAGACCAGGGGAGAATCGTACCTAGAAAATAAGAGCAATATTTTTCCTTCATTACTTATTGTTGCAAATGGCTGACCTTTCTAAAAGTGAAGGATAATTTGATTCTCCGCCTTTCACTGTTTGCTTGTATTCTCTGAAATTAGCTTACCTGATATTAACAATTCAAGGTTCTCCCCTAAAACTTATCCAGCAGGCATAAAGTGTGAAATGCGTACATTTAAAAATGGAAAGAAAGAAAGAAAATCAGTTATTTGCTGTTGTAAGAAGAAACTGCAAGGAGAATCACAAATAGACAAATTCTTTTTTCTTCTAGACAGCAAGCCCTGAAGCAATAAAGAGGAGAAACACTTCCATTAATTTCAGCTCGGAAAAATCAATACTACTGACATCAACTAAAACAGATCCTTCTCTCTTAAGATCCAATCCAGGGCTGAGCAAAAACACTGTCAGTGGAAAGAAAAGCTGTGGAACATTCAAGCCCTTTTTTTGCAATTATTTTCTCTTTCATCGGAACCAAGCAATAGCTGATGTCAGGAAGAAGGCAGACGACAACTTCAGTCATGACAAAGGCCCTGATTCTGAAAGGTGCATTGATTTTGGCCTCAAGAGTTATGGCTGAGTTTAGCCCTAGGTATCTTCTTATGAGCTTCTCTGTTTACTCAACCCTGGATAAAGGAAGGCACAAAGAAAACCAGATTTGGGGTAGCTATGCAACATGCCTGTACAGCATGACGCATGGGCAACTGGTACCTCCTGAGTCTGGGGGGGGACCAGCAGCCAACTGCTGACCCTGGAAACGCTAGCAGCAAATACAGAAGTGCTGGCCGCAAAACTGGAAGTGCCACCAGTGCTTCTCTCAGCACCCCCACTTCCTGGCTGGCGCCAATCTTGGGGGGGGGGCACTGGCTGGCGCTTCTCTCAGCGCCCCACTTCCCAGCCAACAAGGGCCAGTCTTGGGGGTGGGGGGGCAAATGTCCCCTCTGTGTTCCCCCTATGTGTCGCCTATGGTATCATGTATAATACTTTAACCGTGGCCTGCAGTGTTGCAAGACTTAATTTATTCAAGTTTTAAACAACAGTTCAGGTCCTGAAAGGTACTATAAACAAGCCAGTAGGGCTGTGAGAAGCTTTGGTTCCTGATTCGATTCAGCAGAGATGCGACCAAATCTCCAAATCTGAATCGAACTGGAGGACCCTTTAATCTTTCTGAATCAAATTGGAACCCTCCGAATTGATTCAGAGAGTTTCGGAAGATTCGGACATAGAGACAGCTTTAAATGTTTTTTCTACATACCTCTAGGTGACAGGAGGCTTATGAGTGCTGTGATGCTGGGGTGCGTAAAGTGTCCTGCAGAAGTGTGGGGGGGTCCCCAGTGCACTCGACAGCAGACTCGGAAGTGGACCAGAAGCACTTCCAGTATGCTTCCAGATCCACCAGAAAGCACGCGGGGGGAGGCCTGCACATCTCCAGCTTGGTTAATGGTGCCTCCTGGGGTCCTCCTGCAGCTGATAACTGAGCTGGGGGGGGCACAGAGGGCCCCCTCTGCATGCTCCCTGGCTGACTTGGAAGTACTTCCAGTCCACTTCTGGGTTTGCCACTGAGCACCTTGTGCTCCTGTGGGATGCTCCATTTACCCCAGCATCACAGCATTCACAAGCCGTGCTGGTAACTCGAGGTACGTAGAAAAAACATCTGAATCAATGAACTGAATCACTGTCCCCGATTCAGGCCGAATCTGAATCTAAATTGAACAGAGCCTGCTTTGCACATCCCTACAAGCCAGATATTATGGGTCAAATGTTCTTCAAATGTAAAAATGTTCTGTTTGAGCATAGGAGGCCATAGGAAGAATTTGTGCCGGGCAAGATTTTGGCCCTGCATGAAAAATAGCTATCTCCTTTGTCACAGAGTGCAAAACAACCTGCTGCCCCTTTTCATCCATCAGCTATAAATTTCAGGGCTCTGGTTTTCGGTCATTTGTGCAGAAGAAATGATATTCCTGTGCAAACCATGGCTCACAGTCATTTTACATATTAAGCTCATTTCCACTTTGATTGGTCATGGAAGCCTTTCATAATCAAGGGAAAGGCACTTGGGCTGTCCAACCCTCTTTGTCATGCTTATTACATTAATTGGAAGTGATGTTGTGGAGGTTGCAGGAGGTGAATTCATCACACTCTCAGTGAAGCCTGCTGCTCAGATGAGAGCTGATCTGCTTTCATAATGTTTCCCTTTAATGTGGCTAGTGATGTTTTGTTAAAGAAAGAGACATCTAGTATTTAATGCACTTCATCTTTCAACAGCAAGCAAATACTTGTAATTAATTTAATTATGCTAATCACACAGGTGTCGTGTGTGTGCCATAAGCTGGGTTTGGATTTTCAAGACATCTTCAAAAAGAGAATTGCACTTCTTTTTATTATCTAACATGTGAGAATGGAAGGACATCGCACATGACTAATAACTTATAATAGTTATTACTGATCTATAACAATGGGATAGGAGATGAGAACATCTTCCTGTGATTCTCCTCCTCCATACCAGATATCAATTCAACAGGGAATGGGTTAAATGGGCTCTGATGCCTCAGGGTGTCATTGAGGCGGTCCTTCTTCCTGCATAGGAAGGAAGTGGGAAAAGAGAGGACAAAGCAGCCCACAGTATTCCTACGAGCATCCTCAATCCAGATCAGAATCAGAGATGGGGAAGCTGGCACATCCATTTTGTGGAACATTGTGCAAGTCCGGTTTTGTGGAACATTGTGCAAGTCCTGAACGAGAACAAAATAATTGCATTCTGAAATTTTTCACAAAAAATCATTTGAGAGTAATTTAAACGTCTATTTTTCCACGATGTTGTTGAGATCTATATGTTGTTGTGAAATTTTCTGCGACAAAAACATTCCATTGAAAAAATCTCAGCCTTGCTGACTCTGAATTTAGATGGCTTTCTGACGGGGGGGACAGTTTAGGAAGACAGAATGGGATGACAATGGGATTTTCTCTCAACGGCTATAGAATGTGGATCTCAGTGATATTACTTTCAGGTCCATAGTGACAAAGTCAGACTCGCTAGCCACAAAAAGGAGAGAAAATGCACCCAGGAAGAATCCTGCACAGTTCTTTTCAGAGTTCTGGAAGTTTATTTGCATGTACGAAAGGTCAGTGAGAGATGCATCTATTGTTCATGGTTTTGCTTGATCTTCTCCCATAATGTATAACCAGGTAGATCTAGGAGGAAAATTTATTGTCAGCTGTAGTGCATCTCTCTTCATGCGTTATGGAAAATTAGCACAGCCTGATCGATCTTTCGGTATCTCTCCCATTTTTCCTGTCATAATGATCATTTTCTTAGTTCCAGCTACTGCTCACAAGTTATTTTGTATGTGCAAAAAGCATTAGATAGCATGGATGCTCCCTACGTTCTCGATAACACAAGCTGCTCCTGTCGGATACTGAGCACCACAACACCCAAGGAAATCAACTGGACTTGAAGATGCTCATCCTCTCGCAGAAATGTTCAGTGGCTTGCAGAATCAGCTTGCAGCTGGACCAAAAGACCAGAATTATGGAGCATGCTGGATGGAGTTCAGCCGGTCAGAAAGGACTGTGAAAGTATGAAGCAGCTTGACGAGCTCCTTTTTCTCTTTATATCCATGCAAAGAAAACATTATGCTCCCTTAACTCACCAGCCCCAATCCAACCACATCAGCTCTGCAACTTTTGGCAGGAGAGGTGCTGCCCCCCCCGCCCCACCATTCTTTTTCAATTGGGAAAATTGTCAAAACAACAATGATAGATGTAGGTCTCTGGAGGGGGTGGTGGGGCAGGACAAATACAAAAACAGATGAATCCTGAATTAGAAGCATCCTGATTATGTGCAAATATCCCTGGTAATAAAGAACTGAAAGAGCCCTTCCCACCATCCTGTGCAAATGTGACAGAAACAGATATGCTATCAAATACGATGTTTCTTGCAAAAGCTTCCTGTGAGAAACAATAATACAGGATCCCCTTCTGGGAAACTGTCTGAGAGAGAGTTGAATCATGCTAATTTTACTACCTCTGGGAACATCAGAAAAAAGTCTAAAAATAGGATCCTATTGTGTTACGGATGTTTGCCTCTTGCTGATCATTTCTTGACCCTCCAAAATCTCTCCTTTCTTTGCATAGAATCATAAAAAATGGGGGTTGGAAGGGACATGATTTTTTTTATGTCATTATTAGGACCTTTTCACACCTGGCTGTGTGCTGAGCTGCACAGGGAGCAGCGGGTGTCAGGACCCCTCGTGTTTTACATTTTTACTTTATGCCGAGAAAGAAGATTAGGTAAGCAGGTCAGCAAGGGACAGAGAACTTTTTTTCAGTCTTCTGTTCTGTAAGGGGGAAAAAAAACCTTCAGAAAGTTGTGTCAATGCGCTGGAGAAGTCAGAAGAATAAAAAAGGACTTTTGGTTAAAGTATCCCAAATCTGACATGATTACTGAGCTGTAAAAGAAAATAAGTGTCCTTTAATCGATGCTGGAGTTACACACCATCCCTACATTGCATAGCTTTAATTTCTGAATTAAGAAATGCCTCTTTTTAATAGTCACTCACAATGACTAATTGTTACCTTCTGCTAGTCCCATAAGGTGCCCAATAGCCAAATTATCGCTTCTTTATATTTCAGTAATAGCCAGGCTCTTTAAAGAAAGACCTCAGATCACAGGCAGCTCATGAAGAAGTTTAACGGTACATTAAACGATGCTGAATTACGCAGGAATTTGCATGGATTTGCATTTTACGTTCATATTAATGCCAGATGAGCTCATTATGATTCATGTAACAATAATGAATGCTAAAGGAATAAGTAATGATCATTATGTTACAACTGTGCCTTAATCCCGTCTCTTTGCAGTTTCATACTCTTTCCGTTTCTCTACAAAAATGGGACAATTGGTTACTATCACTCTGAGCACTGTAATATTGTTCTACTGTTATTGCTGTGTTGGCTCAGATGTCTCCTTCAGAGTTTTTTTTTTTTTTTTAGAGGTACTGTCTGAATACACTGTTAAAACCTGTTTCAATTTGCTGTGTACATAATATCTCACCAGGAACGAAAAACTACCGGGCAATCAACCAAAAGGATTTTTTTTTCTCAGTCATCTCTTTTCTCTCTCTCTCTCTTTTAAGTATATGTGGGAGGACAAACTTGGCATGACCTTCTTTCTAGTGTCATTCCTCAATTTTAAGCCTGGTGAAAACTTCAGTGGTGCACCTCAATATTTTTCATGATTTTGGACTGCTTAGGCCCTTAGTTTTAAATACCTCTCAGCCATTCATAAGAGCTTCGAACCCTCCCAGTTATCAGCATCTATACTGCAAATATAGACTTATTGTAAGTCACGTAACAGTAGCTCCCAAGTCCTGCTTTCAGTTGGGCTTTTAATTGTGCTAGGTGCTGTACATGTACATAAAAATAGCTACCCCCTATGTAAAAGATCTCTCATTCAAAACCAACAAAATGTGGGGGAAAGTATGTACAGTTTTATTCTCATTTTGCTAATGAGATTTTTAGGGACAGGGTAGCTTAAATAACATGCCCAAAGTCACACAGAAAGTTTGTGTCAGAGTTGTGATTTGAATACAGATCTTGTCAGACCCACTTCAGTGCCCCATCATAAAGGCTGTCCTTCATCTAGTGAACATTACTTGCAATAAACTGGTTCTGTTCAGCATGTAGCAAATCTTTCATAAATCAATCCTCACTTTCTGCAAATGTATCTGTAACCCATAAACAGTGATTGAATACTAGCATCATTTTCAGTTTATGGGTTGGTCCCGAACTGTTTTCTACAGACATCTGCTGTTAAATGTACAAGCGGGCTGGTAAACTGCCCAAGTCTGATCGCATGCTTTCTACTCCCCAGTTGTATAAATGTCAATCAAATAAAATCATTAAATAATGAATAATCTACTTTCCCCGCTACAAAATTGTGGACATCAACATTTTTGGTAAACATCCATGAAAACTCTGGCATCTGCAAACATTTTTGCAAAGCAAATTCCCAAGTAAATTCCCAACTAGTCTAAAACCTTAGAAGCACACTGTATGGAGTTTAGTTTTAAAAAAGAACCTCTCTCTAGGTTAACACTATTCATATAATGATTAATGCTATTGATTTTACCTATTAATGGAAAGGTATGGCACTGCTATAGGAGCTCTTGAGGAGAGTTAAAGCTGACACTGAAAGGTCTCTCTTTTTTTTTTAATTCTATAGGTTGTTAGATTCCTTTCTGCAGCAATGTATTTCTACAGTATTGCATTACATGGCATCTTATTGACTGAATCTTTGTTTAAGTTCTACAGGAGTTTTCTAGCAGGGGAATAACTTTGAGGGTGACATTTTTGTCTTATAAAAAAATCAAGAGCGGCCTCATCTTTGACTACCTTAGAGCTAGGATTCTACTATAAAACCGTAATGACTGAATATAAAAGTCCCTAACATGCAGTCATTTAAAGGTGCCGTGGGATCTGAGCCCAGTTCCAACAATCATGGGGGTTCAAATCTCAATCACGCCTTTTCTACTTGCTAGTACAGGGAGAGCCTGGGATCACCAGCCAGATGCCCCAAGCCCCAAGTGACCCAGTGTGGTCCTGGGGCCAGGGCAGACAATCAGCTGATTGTTGGCACTGACTCTGGGGCAGCCCCAGATATGCCGCATGTTCAATTTAAAGTGCCAAACAAGCCAGTTAGAAAAACGGTCTACATTACACGGCATTTTTATGGCTGGTTTGCCACTTAATGACCCCTTAAATTGGTTCCAAGTGTAGCACTCTTGCCATTTATGCCCTTGCCAATTCCCACTTTCATTATGGCATAAATGTAATGTATGGAGGGGCTGTAAGATGGTTTCTTTGGGAAAATCTTCACAAATATTTTTGACATACAGCCAGCTCTAACTAAGGGGACAAGTCATAAAAGTCAAAGACTTCTGCAGGTGTTCCTAGGACTCCGGGTGGGGTATGTTGCTTGGAATAGATAAGTAATGGGATCAGAATTGGTTTGTCAACTATTACCTCCATAAAGCAAAAGTAATCATGCCCTGCTATGAGAACAATATAGATAAAGAAAACACATCACAGCTAAGATGATATTATATTCACGTGTGTGCTCATGCAGACGTAGTGTACAGTATCCAGAAGAAAAGACATAACTCAGTAACTCTGCCCAGTAAACCAAACAGGTAATGGAGCAGAAAGACAGAAAACAAACAGTTTTGTCATTCAGCATGACATGGGATCGAATTTCTCAGCAGGTGTCAAAGGAAGCCAACCCTGAAAATTACTTGTTCCAGAAACTCATTCTAGCTTGTATATCTGAATACTGATTATTATTTTTTAAAGTTTTTAGACTTCCTTTTTTTTTCAGTTCAGAGATCAATACATTTTTCAAAGTTGTTAATCTAAATGACTTTGCCAGCCACAATTACAAGGGTCTTAATTTTCTAAAGACCAACATATCAAAAGGAAAATACTTATCATGCCCATGTTCTAATTAAGGCGTCTATCCATCAGTGGACAACATTCTTGCTCCCAACAGCACAACTATTTCCTAGAGGTGTGTAAATTACTGTTATGCACACTGTCAAAACCTGGGGGCAAAACTTGGAAGCATGTTTAAATAGACTGCTTTATGATCAGTCACCTAAATTACTTGTTTGCAATAAAAGCCAGGCCAAAAATATGACACCTACTATGGTGGTATACATAAAGGAGCCAGGTCCTAAGAGGTGCTGAGGTGCTTAGAAGAACATTAAAACTTACATTTAATCTGGATGTTCAACTGCTGTCAGGATTCAACTTAGAGGATGAAATCCTGGCTCTGTTGGAATCAATAGCAACCCTAAAAGAAAAAAAAAATAAATGAAGTTGAAAAAAAAGACAACTAACTTTAATGGGGCCAGAATTTAATTCAAAGTGTTAGTGGATAATGAGGCTGGGGGAAAAAATAGCAAACAATCCAGTATTCTGAGATGCTTTTGAACCAAAAAAAAAAATCCCTCAACATGCCATATTGATCATGGACATTTTGGCCCTGGATTAATTAAAGAGATGAGAAGGCAAGTGGTGACCAGACTCCACTAGGGTGGCCATCATAGAGGACATTCCAGTTTTCTGCTACTCTGTCCTCTATTGATATGAAACCCGATGCTTTTACGTCCTCTCTTCAAGAGAAAAATACAGGACATAAAAGCATCCGGTTTCGTATCAACAGAGGACAACTGGACTGTCCTCTATAATGGCCACCCTAGATTCCTCACAGTGGGATGTCATACAATGGAAGCACCATGGAGAAGGGAGAAAATGGAGCAGTGAGAAAAGGCAGTGTTTGTGGGTTAGCGGAAAGAGAAACCAAGAAGAGTGATTTGGTTGTCAGTGAAGGGAGGACCATGACTTCTCTTATTGTAAAATTATGTCATTAGAAATAATTACTGGCAGGAGGGAAACTGGGAACTTCATCATACTCCAAATCAAGTCAGGGAGATTTCTGCCATTTAAGAACCAGGACCACCCATATTTTATTGCTGGGAGCAGGTACCTTGTTCAAACATCACGCTCCCTGTGTTAAATTGATTTAAGTCTAGTTTTCTTTTGTCTTCACCGGTGGTAGGCCATAAGATGAATACCATCAATGAAAAAATTCACTTTCCAAGAAGAAATAAAAAGATTTTTAAAAATGTTTGCCATATTCTGCACTTGAAAAAAAAGATGACTTCTGTAAGTAGCCCTCAGCTGTAAAAAAATAACAGATTGACAAAACTGGAAACTGAAAGCCTATTCTAGATAACATAACAAAAATATAGAATTGTTTTCTTGTGGCAAACAGGGTTTAAAGTAGTAAGTCCTAGATTTTTACTTCTACAAGATGTAGGCAGGTACTGAAGTCAAACTGAAAGATTTTGGCTTCTCCATATTAGTGAAAGTCCCTGACGTTAGATTATCTTTTTCTTTTTTTTTAAATGTAATTAGTTCTTATGAAGATTCAAACATGGGTCCAATATGGTGCACAGTTCATTGCCAGAGGAAACATTTCACATGAAACTGGGTGAATCAAAGTTGAACTCTACAACTGTAAATATGACATATGATGTTTCTAAAAGATCTGCATAAAATATCTTGGCCCTTTCAACCCTTGTAACAATGATCTTATTCACATCTCTTGCTACATTATTTTGCCTTAATCCTTTGGCAGGAACAGCACTGCTGTAATAACAGCTTGGAAAAATTAATATGTGTATGTTAGATGTATACAGGCTCTATTGTTTCCATGGATACCAGTGCAAAATCCTTTCTTTGATAAGTCTTCCTGCAAAATGTTTAATCAGCAGCAAGAACAAATACCTGCAAAGTGGAAAATGAAGTTAAAAAATCTCATTAACCAGCTCAGGGGATGTCACGTTTCCTTTAATAACATCTGCCTAATATGGTTGACAGCAATGCTGACTTTGTTTCACAAAATTCAACATGTGCCGTCTGAGAACGAGCTCTGGAAGATTACATTCTTTTTTTCCTCCGTTGGCCCTTTGGGGTTGCTTATGGTTGAATGGGTTTACAAGTTGACATTGCCCTGGGTTTCCATCAGGCTGAGTATGTCTACATGTCACTCTGCTGGTAGAAGCTGAGAGAAATGAAAAACCTCTTGCATTTTTCGTCTGGGATTCTGGCTAGGAGCTGATGTCAATAGTAGTGTCTTCCTAGTGATGGGGGGAAAAAAGGGGAAAACACAGCAAAGGTCAGGCTCCTCTAACTATGATGTGGAAAAGATCTCTTGTCAAGCCAAGGCTCATATTCATACTCACTACAAGAGAAAGATACACCTCATTTAGTTCAATGCTAATGATTTAGACCAAGCAAATCGTGCTTAATGTAGAAAACAAAATAGCAAATGAAGGTTAATAAGCAAACTATGCGGGCTGAAATGTATCCCAGTGTAGAGGACCAGAACAAACCCTAAACACATGACCAGACCTAAGCCTTATTTTGAGAGTTCAAGTGATTCATGGACTACTGCTAGTCTTTTGCCTAGGGTTAACTTTCACTTAGAAGTTGTCTACACAGTTGGGTCCCTTTTTCCTCTAACTATATGGCAGAAAACAGGACACGACTAACCAGTTAGTCTCTAAAGTGCCACCTTGCCTTACTTTCTGCCTGACTTCAGACTAAGATGGCTTACCGCCTCTCCATAACTGTACATTTACATATGAAAAGACAAGGGACTAACAAAGGCCAAAAAATTCACAATGATTTTGTTCCCTGTTCTTATGTTTATTGAAGGCCTCAGTTAGGATCCAGGTTGCATCGTGCTGTGCATCATATGGATAAATACTTTCAGTGCCTCCTACCCGTAACAGTTTATACAAGCCACAACCCTGATCATCCATGGGAGAGGACTCCAGCACTCACGTAGGACCAGAGACCAAATTAAGACAAGATGCAACAGAAGGCTGTGGGGAAAAAACCTAAAGAAGTGGATGAGGGTACACATAACAGAAGCTGACATGTACATTCTTGCTATGGGGAGCCATGTAGATAATTAAGAAGTATTAAATATAAGCCTTATCTGTCACCCATGAACATATTTTTCCAGTCAAGTTACAAGGTATACGATGGAATATTTTGCTGAAGATATTGGTTTATAATGCCGTAACTGATATAGCTCATGGAAGTGCTAGCTTAAGGCTATTGTATACTTATCTGGGTTTACCTTGTCCCACCCCATTACCCCACGTAAAGATTCCTTTTAAGTAGCAGTGACTGAAGACAGAAGCAAATGTAGTGCAGCATCTCATTGATCCTTTCTGTATCTGTTTCTGCCTGAGGCCTGAATGCCAAAGAAGATTCCTGAATTTGTGAGTCAGAACAGACGCTGTCTTGGAGGCCTAGAAAATCATTTTCTTTCATTTCTTAGTCTGCTTGCATGCCTAAGATGGTAGAGATGGTTGCCTTGAAAGCTCTCAGCAGAAACATTGTCAAGAGGTTCTTGTATGTTCTTAAGTTCAGTATGTATTTCTCACCCTACTTTCTTTTGTACAAGGGTCAAACCTGGCATAAAGGAGATACAAATTACATCGGGTCTAACAGGCAATGGATAGAAACAGTGCCAAGACCAACATGATTCAATGGATATATGGTCTAAAGAATAGGAAGAAAGGATGAAAAGCAAGATGGTACCAAGAGCACAAAGGAAGGATGAGAAGAGGAGGGCTGAAAGGCACTGCAGGAGAACCTTACAAAGTTACGTTGCTTGACAACAGAGGGGTAGATATTCCTGTCGGTACTGAAGTTTGGACAGCTCTGTCTCACACAGGCTATACAAAGCTGGTTTCCCAGATCATCCTCTTGGAAATGATTCCTTAGGCACTTTCACTGTCAGGACCTTAGTATGACTTAGAAAAGTGAAATAACAGCAGGTAAGCAGCAGAGCTGGGACTCAAATACAGGACGTTGAGTCCCAATCCATTCCCCAGTCTCCTAGGCCTGACATAACACGGCACAGACCTGGTATGGACTCTTGCAGGCACTGAATTTCATTCCCAAAGCTGATCTGGATTGACTAATAAGTTGTTAGTTGTCCTCTTGCTCATTTCCAAGGACCTTCAACTTTCCAAGGGCAAAGGCCCTTACCTGATAATTTTTTTCATCTGATTTTTCAGTACGTGCCTCTAAAAAACTTTAAGAGGAGGGGAATGGAAGTGTGTGTGGGAGGGGGATTTTAAAGAGGTGTCATCCTTTGGTGAAAATCATTCCCCTCCCCCCACACACGCATTTTTTTTGCTTGAAAAGTCATTCATTGCAGTCATTCACTAAGAACCCACCTTAAGCTCCAGTTATTAGTGATTTAATGAGGAGTCTTTTAATTATAACATCTGTTGTTTTAATTACCAAAGGAATTATAATTAGACTCCCTGTAGAATCCTGCTGCCAAACCAGAGGCTCAAAAAACAATCCTGACATCAGTCGAACATATCAGGTACTCAGTGTGTCTGGTGCCATGGAGGGCTACCTGTCATTTAGAATAGTCAATCTTCATTTTAATTAATCTTCTGGGAAAGGGAAGAACAGTGAGGCAAGGCCGCTCAAATTACCAATACAAGTGACCTCAACATCCTGAACTCTGAAATGTGCCTTACGCTAATAAATATTACAGTTACTGCTTTGCTGACAGCAATAAATAAATCAGTCATGTTCCTCTTTTAAGGATCTTTTCCGCCTTTCATGCAAATAACAACTAGGAATTTTATGAATGACTGTTCCTCTCACTCTTTATCATTAGCAAAGGAAATGCACATGGCTATAGACTACCACTGGGGCCCTTTCTTTGCCCAGCAGAGACATAATGATACGCTTGTTTAGGATGATTTTCTGAGTCTCAGGGGATATTTCTACAGTTCCACATGGGTTTCCAGCCTAGAAAAGGATGCGAATTTGAAACTTTTCTGCAGAATGTAAATCCAAAAGAATTTAAATCCAGGGATATTTCAAGGATTGTCAATCCAAACTTTGTTGCTGGACAGCAAGAAACTTTTCTGCACCTCCCTGCTTGCCACCTGACACCAACAGGAAAGGCGTCCTGCTTGACCTGCACAATGAAGAAGAGCACCTCACCAAGACTCCCACAGACCCAGAGGGACAGATTTCCAGCTTCAGCTTCCTCTGAACTGAAACTTCCTAAAAACAAAGTTTATTTCCTACATATGGGGGACTTTCACCATCTTTAACTTTCGCTGAGCCTGAGCAAGGGCACGTGAGCCCGAAAGCTTGCAGAAAAAGATAACTTTTTTTTTTTTGCAATTTCTCAGTTGGTCTAATAAAAGGTATCATCTGTGAGCCAAGACTTCTAGATTTTTGCAATCAAGACAAAGCACTTCGACATTTCATGAAGCTGAAATGTTTCTTTTTTGGCTTGTTGAAATGACCTGGAAACTGCTCAATTTACAGAAAATCTATTTTGCATCACAAACAATTATTCCATCCTCCAAATCCCAAAACACCCCAGAACTCTAGTTCTATTTTTGGGAGATGATATTCAGCTCCATACATAGGGTCAGTGCAAGGAGTAGTGTGTGACACTTAAGTAGGGCATCAGTGTTCTCCGGACAAGGATGACTTTCACTCCAAATGACTGAAATACTCTGAAAGGAAGGGAGAGCGATGGCTTTATTCGGTCATTTCAATTGTGTACAAATTATTTACTTCCTGCCATGAGCTGTTCTGCTGTGAACTCTCAATAGAGGTACCTTATTCTTCCCCAGAGGGGAACGTTTCATTGGGGGGCAGTATATTTTCTATATACCCATCCTTGTGCTCTCTTTCATTCTCCTGTGGCTGACGCACTGATCTGGGAAGTACGCAACTGAAGGCCAGGTTCAGACATTGCGCTTTTACCAGTATTAGTGATTGGAAACCAGCCTATACCTGTAAGAGAACAGCAGTGTGGCACACAAACCGGTCTATACCCGTAACAGAACACGCATGAACAACGCATGCCCCCGCAGGCTGGGGGAGCACAGCGGCATTAAGTGGTAGTGCTGCTGGAGGCGGGGGTGGTGAGCACCGACCAGGTGTTGCGACCACCCGCAGACACCGCCGGCAGTGTCGGCGGCAGGGGGACAGTGGGGAGGGCTGGTGAGTGGCAACCACCTGCAGGTGCCACCAACAGTTTTGGCTGCACCTTTTTGCAGAGGGAGCACTGCCACGCTTGGGGGGTGCACGTGCACGCCCTATACGTTGCCCCTGAGAACATGAATTCAATGCACATAGATTGGTTCAAAAATGGCAGAACCCAGTCTCAGATTTGCCTCCTCTCTCCCCACCAAAGGGCAAATGCATGTTCTGTTGGTCAATCTAAACTTACAGAAAACCATGTAACTTGGATCGCTTCTGCCTCGGGCTTTTTTAATGTCCGTACCTAACCTGTGTCCTTCCCAGGCTGTGCCACTGACCTGCTGTGCTACTTGGGCCAGTTGTTCGGATTTTCTTTTCCTTTGTATTTCCTTCCATCACATGCACCCTTATTTGTAAGGCAGTTTGAGACCTGTGAATGAAAACTGCTGTAGAGGAGCTATGAACTATCTAATGGAAAAGCTCCAAGTTATATTTATCCCAATTAAATTATATCCTGCAGTGACTGCCCAGTAATTTTGATATTAGTGAATTCCAAAACTCATTTGATGTCTAATGTTAGGCAACACATCTACTTGGTTTTGAATCTATTCTGAGCTAATGGTTCTCTCTCTTCCTGGCTTTTCCTCTCCCTTTATGTTGGGGAATAGCTGGGCCCTTTTCTCCCAATTTACCCTCTGAGACAGAAAATATTTTTACACCCTTCACCTTCTAAATCCATCTAACACAATCCAGAGCATGCTTTTGGCTGCTTTTTCAATACTCTAAATTCAGACCCCATAAACCACACCCAAACACCGTTCCACGACACTAGCACATCATCTTTGCCTGTATAAATCTTGCATCTCATTGTTACACAACTGACACCATCTTAAATCAGTTATTTTGGCCGAATACAGTAAGTGGCACTTGACAGGTTATTGATTTCCTGCAATGCCCTTTGATACCCAGTAATACCCCAAGGGGGGAAAGAAGCTTTTCCTTCCCGATTAAAGCAAGGTCTTGCTATGAGAGTTTAGGAATCTGTCAACTATTACACTGCCTGACAGAAACGGTCCCTCAGAGACATTCAAAACAGCAGAAGGTTAAATTAAATATGTTCCCACTGCAGTATAATCAAGAGGTGACCAGACATTACCTCTGCATTACCAAGCTGTTCAGACTTAAATTAGCTTCTTTTTTTTTTAAGTAGCACACAGATATTAAAATACATAGACCCAGGCAGCAACCTCCTCCATTCCTGACTAGTCAAGGAAACTGTGAGCAACAAGGACCAGATTCAATGCTCATTTAAAACAAAGGGCCTCCTTCCATGTACTGCAATGGGCTTTGGATCAGGCCTTGCCTTGCAATCTGCTCCTGTCTGTGAAATGCTGATAAAAATGTGAGGAAATAAAACCGCCTCCTAGGCGAGAGATTTAAAAGCTTTCTAAAAATGGAGCTTGTGTTACCCAGACAATGGACAGCAAGCACAATGCACAGGGTTGAGAGACTGCCATGAACCAGCAGGATGGAGAACAGGCACATGGGCTGAGGTTATAAAATATACCCCCCCAAAATTATTCTGTATTTATAACAACTCTAACTGTCAGTTATCCTGATGGTCTGGGCCCAAGACATCAAACAACAGAATCAAATTCCTTCTGTGGAGCTAGGGAGACTCACAGATCACATGGACCAAATAGAGATGGGCCTGTAACATATAGAGTATTATGTACTGATTACCTAGAGGAAGGCAATTTACTATGGGCCTGTAGAACCAAGGATCCAATTAGGAAGAGCCAGAAACAAAAAGGGATGTAAAAGTTGATCCTGGTATCAAATTAGGATTGGGGGGGAATATTTTTCCTTTCCGCAGCACAAGTCCATCTGAGACTTCATTTGGTAGACCAACTCAGTTTGTGGATTTGCTTAACCCCAGCCCAAGACCTGACCAATGTCAATAAATAATGGATCTGCCCCCAACCATGGGAATTAAGTCAATGGGGAGAGGGAAATTTTAGCAGACAATGCAATGATTGTATTAATTACAAAAAAATATATGAAACAACCTGCAAGTCTGAGAGATGCTAAACAACAAAAGCAAGGGATTTGCCCATAGCCTTTTTAACTCCTGTCTTTACTAAGGTAACCAGTCAGTTTAAGCTTAACTCTAAGTGAGTTAAGAAACATGGTGCCAAACTCTGAATGTCCAGTCTATCGTCACACTTTTTACCTATCAACTGTTAGCAGAAAGGCTTGCTAAGCTTTAGATTATATCAAAACCATCCAAACTCCAGGGAGCTCATGATGCAATGAACAGAACTTAGGGGATGGAAAACAACAGTAAGATATGTTATTTATAAGTCAATCTGATCGATAGTAAGAAGCAGGGCAGAACAAGGTGAATCTCTGAGAGGAACATAAATACGGACCAGACAAGAGCCATGTAGATGAGCTCAGAGAGGTGGCACCATAAAGCAGATGCTACTGGATAAGCAGGGGCATGAGAGTCAGGAGACTTGCAATCTGTCCCTGGGCCTTGCACCACCTAACTTTTATCCTCCCCTCTGGACTGAAAGCCCCAGATGTGCTTTGTGGATGTCTTGCAAGATTACCCAAAGCATGGCAGGCAACAGGGAATTTCTGGAATCAAGCATCTTTCAAAGCGACTGCACCTTCTCATTTAAAATGAACAAATCTGGAGCTCCAATTGAATGCTTTCACTGTTCCCATGGTGATCTCTTCTGGCAAAAGGCAATGTTTTAGGTAGCTAAGACTTCAAACTATTTAAAAGGTCTTGGGGCCTACCTCTAATTGCAAGAGATGTGTGTGCCGCGTGAAAAAATAGCAAGTTTTGAATATCCTAAAGTCAGTGTTTGGAGAAGTCTATTGTGGTGTTAATTGTGACATTTGGAGCCAAATATTCCCCCAATCCAGGGTTATCCAGCAGGGATTAATTTGGGCCCAACTCTACTGACCAATATTAATTTATATTATTATTGGTAAGCCACAGCAGGTGCATCAGTGTCTCCCTCTAGTAAGACACTGAACACTTCCTACATATTGGCAACCATGTCTTCTCTCTGGTAGCTGAGATGACATGGTGGTAGGACCTCATGAAGAGGTGCCAGAACAGGTCTGCTGACTCCCCCTACCAAGTAGACCTGGTGAGTGTTTGGTGGTGACTACCAAGTGAAATCTAAATGGCTGCCTGAGAAATGGATGGGCATTAGCAAATCCTCTGTTTTGTGAGAGTATAAAGCAAACCTGCAGAAGGGGCTAAACGTGTGAAAAGTAATGTTCTGTTGAATGGTGGTAAGCGCTGTGTTACCCCCTTTTCCTGGCTAAGACACCGTGGAGTGAGCTGGACATGGCCAAAGCAAAGAAATGCATCTTCACACTTGTAAAGCCACACTTTCTACCGCAAAATGATAACTGACACACATTCTTTGTGGCTGGGGAGCTGGGGGATGTAAGACTCCTGGACTACGGGTTATAATGGCATGAGGGCTCTGCCTGTTTTCAAGGATACTCAGGCTACGTGAGACAGGGAAACATGAAGTCTTAGGTATGAAAGCAGAACACCTTGTGAGAACCTTTGAACTTCTTGTGCTTCGCTCATCATCACTAATAATCATGATCCACATGCTGCTTAAAAGAAGGTGAAGACAAGCCTGGGCCCAGAAAATTCAAAATCCATCCATAACTAGAGATGGAAACATTTCCTGTCCATGAAGACCACGTGAAGCCTAGAAAAACAACTGAACAATGACATGGGTTTCTTTTCTTCTTTATTTTTATCCAAGAGTTCCTAGTTTTAATGTCAGCTGTCTCACAACAGAAGAAAGATGATCCAGGAAATTATTTCCAAGTTAATTCAAGCTGTGCTTTGCAATGCTGATTGAGGTGGAAGGTGACAGAAACAAATTGCTAAATATCAATAATATTATGTATACAATTAAAATGCAGCCAAGAGTCCTTTAATACAAACAGAATTAAGTTATGAGCAAGTACAGGGATTTAGTGATGCTGCTAGGTTAAATCCTTAACTCAACGAAATATTTGAAAACATTTTTCTTCCCTCCCTCTCCCACAAATCCGTTTTAATATTCACAGTGGATTTCTTTGCAAGAGATTTCCTGTTCTGAAATGTTGTTTGAGCCGAGTAGCTAAGGATTATCTCTGATAAAGCACTGTAATATGGGACAAATCTCTATAGACATGTTTACTATATGGCTTGGATATCTTACAAAATAAATTATATTCATTATAAATCCAACACTGAGAGTTAAACACGGCAGTCACACCCATCGTAAAAAAAAAATGGTATATGGACTCTCCTGTTTTGAATGACTATTAAAAGTCCCAGATCAGGTTTTGTTGTATTTTTCTCACTTCAGTATTAAAAAGATCGTCTGTACACACTGAATTATTTTTTTCTATAAACAAGATCGTTGGATAATAAAGAGGATGAACTAAAAAAACGACAACACTATAATCTGTCATCAGAGCCAGCTGATCTCTCAGCAAGGCAAGTGGAAACTGCTGGGTGCTTAATACTTTTGAACAATCAAGCCACTCACTCCACTTCCAAAACCTGAATTTCAGAGCCTAACTTCAGTTTCCTATTTTTGAAAACCTTGGCCTCAATCTGCTGCTGCAGCAATCTGTGGGAAAACCTTTGTTTTGGCTGGATTCTTCTGACATTTTTAATGACAGAATAAATTTGATTTGCAGAAGCCATGAAAGAATAGAGAAGATGTTATTTCCAAAAGGTACTTGGGTTGTTGGATATGATAAAAAAAATGAATGAGTCAGTAAATGTAGCAGTTTAGTAACTGTTACAAAAATCAATAATCATGTAGCAAGATCTATAGGGCTGGAAGACAGAAATGTAGCAACCAGCTGCATGGCTGAGACAGTTAACCACTGCTGTCACACAGGCATTCACGGCAACAACGCATAGTTGTTTGCCCACCTTGCTTATCCCCAAAATAGGGATAGAATGGCTGATCCCTGGGTACAAGAATTCATGAGAGGGCATGAAGGTGCAAAAGGAAGGGGGGGGGGTGTTTTCATTTTGCAACATAAGGATAATCATCACAGGTCCCACCATTTGCCAACTCTTTCCATTACTCTGATGGTGACCAATAACCAGGGCTTCAAAAGAAGGGATAAGACCACTCCCTGCTCCCCAGCCCTACACCACAAAAGACTATTCATGGAATAAGCTTTCGTCCAGGGAAGATTCATCCTAATCCGAAACATCTAGCGACTGGCAAAAAGGTATGCAACTCATGCAAACCTTTATCCAGCCATGTGTACTTATGTTCTGCAATTGGGCGGTATAACTTTTCTTGACAGTTGGGTAGCTATAATTATATCTTATCCAAGTTAAAACCCCATTGGCACATCCCTTACTGCTGTAATAACATGTGACGATGTGTTAAAAGAACAGACTCCCTTTCGACCACTTTTTTACTGCCATTCGTAAGTAAAGGATTGAAGTTCCACTTCTGACCTGAGTTGTGCCAAATCCATACCCATGGATGGCCATTTCACCAAAAGGAGAATTTGGTCCTTGGTACAGCTGCATCATGCCCTGTACAGTGAGTTACATACATGTGAAAAATAACCAGCCTTTTACTTCACAGGCCTCTGACCTGCCAGAAGAATGGATCAGCAAGCCAGCTCCCTCCTCCAGACAGAAATATAAGATTGCTCCAAGTTGCGAAAGGGGAAGTAGGAAGTCCTCAAGATCCTTAGACCCAGCTTGGTAGATTGTGACCTATTCATGGAACTCAAGCAAAGTTAAGCATGTGTAAGTCTACGCTGTCCTGTGGCCTTACAGTGCTTGGGGCAGGGAATGTTTCCATCTCTAACTATAGTACCTAGAAGAAAGGTGCCCTGATGTTGATTGGGGCATATGATCACTGCTCCAATATATGTAATTCATAATGTCAGTAGTTTAGGAAACCAGGCATAAAAGCCTGTGGAAAATGAAGAATATTTAAATGGATATTTCAAGGTCACCTTGCTTCCCACTGCACCATAGAGGTAGCATGTTGTAACAGGCTTGGAGTATCGGACTTCCCAGCATCTGACACCCACCTGGGGTCAGACTGGTCTGCCAGGGCTCCCCAGCCTCCTCCACCTCCTGCCTCTCACCAGCCATGACTCGATCTTAATGTACACTTAAGGGAAGGCTGTCTCCAGAGGCTGGAGTAGCCTTTTCTTTGGTGTTTCTCCTCATGGTCTAGTCCTAGGATTTATTCCCTTTTGCCCCAACCCTTGGGGTTACTCTGCCTAAACTCCACAGGGTGTACTTCCCCATTAAGATGGCCTTAGTTGTGCTTTAGGGACTATATGGCTGCCCCCATAGCCATGCCCATGCCTCACAGATGACTCTCAGCTGCCACTTGGAGAGGCCTCTGAGCCCCAGCCAACACTGGGCCCCTCAGATCCCAAAAGCCCTTGTCCAGGCTTGAGCCTTCCTGACTTCAGCCCTTTTTGTTCTGCCCCTGCTCCTTGGACCCTGGCTTCCTGGGCCTCAGCTTTACTTGTCCATGACCAAAGCTGGTCTGAAAACACAGAGCACCCCTGGCACCCTGCTCTGTTGTCTTCAGACCTTCCCACAGCCACAGCCTGGTCCCCTGGTGTGAAATTCAAATACAGAAAAGATAACTGGAACACAAAAAGGTTAACCATCCAGTTACAACTCATCCCAAGTTGCCTTAGGACCACAACAATTGCCACAGTCATAAAAAACCAACTTGATTTCCCCAGCCCCAGGGGACCTCCTTTTCCTTTGCAGCCTGATCTGTCTTCTGTCCTCCGCAGCCTGCACGCATGGACTCAGCGCCCCAGCCCAGAGACTGGGCTGATATGCAGCCAAACCCTGCTCTTGGCAGTCATGATGTCCTTGGAGATGAGCAGTCCCAAGTATCCAGGTCCAGGGTCCTGCTGGTGCTGGTGGCTACAACAGTTTGCTTCTCATGGTCCTCATGAAGAGCAGACTGAAGTCGTGCTCTCCTGGGGCCCTACTCTTCCCTCCCGCTCCCCTTCTCCCTGTAGCTAACAGGGTTGGGGGTTCCTTGTTACACATGTGTTTCCTCTTCCTGATTAATGAGCCACCACTGGAAAGTTTCTCTGTGTCAGGATACAAGACACTGCCATCATGCAAAGGGAACAATATGGTAAGACCTTTAAAGAGCTTTCACTATATTGTTTTAGCAAAAGCTACCTATCCACCTTTAACATTGCATTTCATGACCAGGTAAGGAAGCAACTACCCATACCATGCATCGACCTTGTCAGCTGGCATCTGAGCTCTTCCCTAACTGCTTGATTTAACACAATGCTGTAGACCTAATCAGACATCAGGGGCCTCATAAGGAGACTCTGGTAGGATATAAGACAAGATTTCACATTCTTGCCTCTGAGCTCAGACAAGTGATAAATAATCATCATAAAAACGTAATGGGCTTGTGTGCCATGGGACCTTAGGGCTTCCTCTCTGCTTTAGCTGTTGAGTAGCTAGATGTCAAAACATCAAAGGTTTTGCCTAGGCTAGCAACCCATTGGGCAAGCATGGTTGAGACACTCCAGTTTCCTACAGGCAAAAGCAAACAAGAGCGTGATGTGGCTAAAATTAAGTTGGCATTAAATCATCCTGCTGCTTGGTAAATAATTCATAGCTAATACTTCATTAGATTAATGTATCTTCTTTTTTTAACTTATAAACTGCCTTTGAACCAGACTGTGATTTTTCTCTTAACTTAATCGTTATTTGCCACATAATCTCTGTGCAGAATTCCTGGTTAAGCACTCACATTAATTCAAGCTGTTTCCACTGGACGCATAGGTCACCTCTTCCGTCCTTCTTTCCCGATTTGAGGAGCATGACACTGACCATCAGGAGTTTAGTAGAGAAAGTCATAGTCACAAAATCAAATTTTGCTTTTCTCAGATGTTTTTGGAGAAGCTCAGAGAATGCCCAGGTGCTGCTGTATTGGGGAACACAGGGCCTGAATCAAACAGGAGGCTGCTTTCCTTTGTGGGACCTTCATGACATAACTGGCATCATGATGCCCAAAACTCACTCTACCCCATTGCCTGTGTTTTTTTGTTTTTTTTTTATAGAGCCCCTTCTCTCTCTCTCCCTCTCTCCTTTTCTTCTTTTTGCATTCCTTTTTTAAGTGGTAGGCCAACCCATCAATATGGGCGTTAGGATTCAACTTTCAGGTCTGAGATGTTGAAGCGGCTTCAAAATAAGGTAAACACACCCGTTATATAAACTTAAATAATATGTGACAATGTTGTTATAGTTTACCACTAGGTTTCATTACAGAAAAGCAACTGAAAAAAGTTGTCTGTTTATTCCATCATACAGACCTCGTTGGCATGCTGATTGGAAATCCTGTGAGAATAGGCTCACTGATTGAAACTTCTAATAGTAAATCAAATCAGAATATACTACTGCAAAAACAACTTCTCTCTCCCTCTTCCCCTCACCCCTTCTCTCTCTCTCTACCTCATTATATTCATCCTATCTAGCACTTAATCCCCGAATTGCGAAGTTTAAGAAATGATGTCTCAGTACTGAATCATGGAGGGGGTTAGATTAAAAATTAGCTTGAGTGATTGCTGGAAGTTCAGAACATTTCTCATTGTATCCAAATCTCTTTACCAGATTTCTGGATACATCCATAAATACATCGTTTTTAAAAATCAGACCTAAGTGAATAATTAATTTTTTAGTCCACTGGTCAAACTAAAATATATCTGGCTAAACTTAAGTGATTTTTTCCCCCCGTTTTTCTTAATAAAACAAAACAACAGGGAGGGGGAAAAGCAGGTAAAAAAAAGACGAGAATGTTTCATTGGTCTTTCAATCTTTTTTAAAATTAAATTTAGGCAACTTTCAAATGCAAACATTGTTTCAAATTGTTTCATTTAGAACATGCCAAAACAAAACTTTTCAGATTTTGGGGTTGGGACAATACCCTTTGCTGAGTTCGACCCGATTTTGCAATAGTTTCCATGCACCTGAAAAAGTGTGCTTTGGAAAATAAATTCTCCACCTGAAAAAGTTCTCCCAGCTGTTGGTTGTATTGCTTGCTCTCAGAGCATAGCCTTCCCTCTCCCCCTAGTGGTGGGAGTCCATTGAGGTCTGGGTTTGCCATCAATTTCCGGCTAACAGAGCTTGGCTGATACTCAATGCCATCAGCTCACCCAGGGGCTTCATATTACTGTCACTGGCATCCAAGGCAGCCAGGGTGCATGGGGGCAGTGGCAACTTGCTGCTGCCACTGTGCCACCAGCACCATCATGGGGCTGCAGCAGCAGATACTAGTTTTGCACCAGCTGGTGCCCACAGCTGCTGCCACAATTGCCCTACCCTAGTCATGCTAATGGGTGGAATGTATGAGGACATGAGCTTTAGTGGGCCTTTCAGGCTCAGGACCAGCTTCCCCAGCAAGTGCAAATTCATAATCCATTTTGAAGTAGAGTGAGTCTGTCCAATGTTCGTGCATGAGTTATAGAACACAGAGGAAAAAAATCCAGGTGGCTCACACATTTATGCATTTACTAAGCCATTAGGCCACAGCCATGCACAAGAGGTTTTGTGCAACCTGTACCCCAAATGCCACCCCAAGAGATGTTCACCATATATACTCCTTGCTTCCTGTGGGTCTAAGCCAGAAGGCAGCCTGTGACAGCAGCAAGCTGCCACACCCCTGCACCAGCACACATGTGCTGACCAGTACCTTGGTAAGAAATACTAAGATCAAACCCCCTGTATCCTACTCCTCTCCCAGTGAACAGGCCTATCACATCCATAGCACTAGGTAGTCTGTGCTGAGACATTGGGACCTTCTCATTCCTCTGCACAGGCCCACAGATCAAGTCACACACTTAGACCATAGCAGCTGAATCCCGGGGATAGTCTGCCTAGCTACAGCCCAAAAAATAAATGGCCCTAATGAGAAGCTACAGCAGGATGCTGTGACTCAATAGAGCTAGGCTCCTTTGCCGCTTAAGTTATTTCAAAAGCAAGCAAAAATCTGCATGCGATGATTATACTGGTGAGGAGGAAAGGCAGATGTTATCTTGACCTCTACTTTCAGGAGCCTGGTAGCTGATTTTTATTTTTGGCACACAATCTGAGCATATTCATCAGGGGGGGAAATGATGAAAAAATGACAGCGACAGAAAAAGCAGCTGTACGAAAAAAAAGAAAAAAAAGCAGCTCTTCTTTTGCTTATGAGAGTAATGAACATATGGAAGAAAGTAGGAACATGACCTTGGGCTCCTTCCATCTACATTGGTATTTGTTTTCTTCGTTTCAGCACTTCCTAATGTCTTCTCACGCTGCACCATCCTCTCTTTGTTTAACATCATTCTGTTCCATCTCAGTAACGGCACAGCTTCCCGACCCGCTGTCTGTACATGCAGCTGCTATTCCTGTTGTCACTGACTCATGGGGTTGAACGGTATTTGCCACTGTCTTGTGCTGAGAAACCGTCAGATCGCACATGTTAAGCGTAGCCTGGGCAGCACTCAGATAGCGCTTCACAGCACCAGTTTAGGATCTGGGCTTTAGTCTCGACTCTGCTTGTGTGACTTGTGTGACTTTAGTCTTGACTCTGCATGTGTTGTGTGACTTAGGTGCTTTGGAAAATTTTGGCCCAAGTGAATTAGGAGCCTGTGAATGAGATCTTTGCAAGTGTGTGTGTGTGTGGGGGGGGGGTAGAGAACCTAAATTCCATTTCAAGTGATTTAGGTGCTCATGGAAAGTCAGCAGGACTTGGGCTCCCAAGTCACCAAAGCAGTTTTAAAAACATTCCTCGTCATCTCTCTGTGCCTCTGTTTCCCCTCGCACCTCTTCAGCTGTACATCTGCCACCTGTAGGTTCTCTTACACCTTCATCCAAAATAATCAGGATTAGCCAATCAGAGATGCGATCATAACACAAACATAACAGTGCCCCACTCCATTCTGGCAATACCTGTGATAAGCAGGTGATTTCCCTCCTCCTGTCCCAGTACTGAATTAATTCCCCAGCACTTTATTTAGATATACTGCACTGTAGACGGGACTGTCTTTAGGATACGCCTATCTCATGCCCATTTGGCACAAAGCTATCATGCCACATTTTGTAACAGGTCTGTCCTAAAATCCTGAGTCCTGATTTCTATCCCACAAACAGAGAGACGTTCTTAGCCTCCTGTGTTTTCAGGGGCATACCATGCATTTCATCCACATACTTTTCTAGGCCCACATTTTAAAAGTGGAGAGTGATTTGGGGGTATCTGATTTGACACACCGTAAAGGCACCTGATTATTAGACCATGGGTGCCCAGTGCTTTTTGACAAGTCTATCAGGGTAAATCAAATTGGGCCCTCAAAAACTGGGGTGTCCTGCACCCTGCTCATTCAGGTCATATTTGTGCATCGCTACTGTTACATACCTGAATATAAAGGGTAGCTGCATTCAGAAATACCTATAGTGATCACCAGGTGACGCCCAGCCTATTTTTAAAGAAAATTTGAGGTTGAATTGCCTTGGCTTTAATGGCATTACACCAGTTTGCAGCAGATGAGCATCTGGCTCCTTTTCTACTCTAAGTGCTTTGCTGCAATCTGGAGAGAGGACCTATATAACAACAGTGGCTGGGCTCGTGCTGATTTCAATAGGGGCTACCTTGAACCTTAGTGAGACAGAAAAGGCTGAATGAAAAACAAGGAAGGGGAGGGAAAGAGACTTTTCAGTGAAAGCAAGGGCAACTAAATATGAATTTCTGTCATTGTAATGAAGACAGAAAGAGGCAGGTTTACGTACAAGAGAGACAAAAGAAGAAAAGCAAACTGCTGAAAGGAAAGGTTATGCCAGGATTTCTGGTTTTGGGTCTAAATTAGGAAAAGCGATAAGAGCCAGGAGCGGAGGACAAAGAATTACAACACTTTCCTTCTAACTGTGAGTGAGGGCACTACTGTAGTTGGTTTAAATGCCATCACTGTGGCAGCTACTCTCAGGTAGTACCACTCTGGTCCATGGTCTGCAGTTGAAGTGGGATATGGGTTCATTGATACACACCCAGTATTTCCCTCTTTCTGAGGCAGAGGCCATTTTTGTGCGTTTCACAGCACAAAGAATGGTAATTGTAATAAACAAACATGGACAGCAGCAGTGGTGGCAGTGCCAGTGGTGCAGAGTTGTGCCTCCCGCTGCTGCCATGGCAGCACAGCTGGCCCAGGGCTCCTGGTGGTGACAAAACCAATCCTCCCCAACCTGATCCACCCTCCTGAGCCAGGTCCCACACGCTGAGCTGTGGAGGACCCAGGGGGAGGGCAGCAGGGCAGGAGCCCCAAGTCTGCAACCCATATCCAGCTTCACCCTGTGCACAAATCTGGGGGACACATGCCCCCCCCCACAGCCCCTAGGAGTGTGGACAGCAGTGCGGAGCTGGTGCCTCCACTGCCCCGGACAAGCCGCCCGTGGCATCATTCCTCTACCCCAACCAGGCCCCGCAGCTGTGCTTTCCCACTCCAGCCCTGGGCCCCATGCACCACCCTAGCTGGGCAGCACCCCCAGCCCCAGCTGCCAACCCTGCCCCACTGCCTCCCTCACCATGGAGGCCTCAATCTGAGCCCGCCTCCTCTCCCCAGCTCCCCCGCAAGTCTCCTCCTGCTATAGACTTAGCTGCAAGCCATTGGGGGAGTGCTCTCCATCGCTGCTTGGGGCTGTATTGCTGGCCACACACATTGGCAATGCATAGGGGTGTATGGGCACCCCCTGAGAAAAGGCACCACCGATATTGCCGCTCACCACCCCCCCTACCCCCCGCTCACTGCTAACACTGCCGGCAGTGTCTGCAGGTGGTCCGCGATTGCTGATCAGCGCTCGCCACCCCCTACCCCCACCACCGACAGCACTGCAGCTGCCTGAGGGAGCTCCCTCCTTGCTGTCACCATGCTCCTGCCAGCAACAATGCTGCCACTGCCTGCAGGAGCTCGCCGTGCCCCCCCAGCCTCCAGGGGCACGCAGTGTTCATGGCCACACACATGCACGTAATGCCCGTGTCCTGTTCTCCCCAGCCCTGAGCAGCCCCTTGCAGGCAGGAACTCTTCTGGCCTGCAAGAGGAAACCCATGGTTTTTCTCCTTTGAAGGGGAAAATCTGCATTTTTCCACAGCAAATGGAAAACCCAGGCCACATTGAGTCAAGGGGAATCTGAGACAAATGCTATCCCAGAGTCATTCAGCTCCGGACCAGGACTTGATGTTAATATTATTGGACTGTCCTACCCAATTAGGGACGGGTGGGTCAACCTCCTTCCATACAGGAGGAAGGCCTCTTTGTGGGTATTTTCCAGGCTGAAGAGTCCCATGGCTCTCAGCCTCTCTTCATAGGGCTTATTCTCCTACTCTTCAGTCATGCATGCGGCTCTCCTCTGGACTCTCTCAAGCTTCTCCACATCCTTCTTGAATTGCGGAGCCCAGAACTAGATGCAGTACTCCAGCTGCGGATTCACCACGGCCTAGTACAGCTGGAGGATGACATCCTGAGATTTACCTGAGAAGCATCTATGGATGCAAGCCAGAGTTTGGTTTGCTTTACCAGCTGCAACATCGCATTGGTGGCTCATGTTCATCTTGTGGTCAGTCATGACCCCCAAGTCTCTTTCAGCAGTGGTGCTAGCAAGCGTAGCGCTTCCGAGCCTATAAGTAAACTGTTGGTTTTTTCCCCCCAAGGTGGAGTACCTTGCATTTATCAGTATTGAACGTCATTGGGTTTATGTCCGCCCACTTACTAGACTTATCCAAGTCAGCCTGGATCTCTATCCTGTCCTCAGGTGTGGACGCTACGACCCAAAGTGTAGTGTCATTGGCAAACTTAGCCAGTGCGCTTCTGATACCAATGTTCACATCATTGATAAAGATGTTAAAGAGAACATCACTGCAAGTTAGCTGGGCTCACAACCTGGTCACAGGGTCAAGCCCTGCAAGGGGCTTCAGTGTAAAGTTGCCTCATGTGCCAATCCCAGATAGCCTCAGGCTTGACAAGACGCTTCATTTAGCTCAGATGGCAGCAATTCGGAGCATGTTCAGTAACACGTTCAGTAACACAACATTAGGTGCTTAAGTACCTTTACTGCTGAAGACTGGTGCCCAGACTCCCAAGTCCCTATGTGATTGGAGAGAGTTTTTGTGGATCATTCACTTAGACCAGTGGTCTCCGAAGTGGGGTGCATGCACCCCAGGGGGTGCACAAGACAATCTACTGGGGTGTGGGAAAAAATATTAGAACATCTATTTATATTTATATTTATATAAATATACATATACTGGGGGTGTGTGCTCAAAAATTTTTTACTGATGGGGTGCGCGATCAAAAAAGTTCGGAGACTGCTGACTTAGACTGAGGCCAAAAGCCGATGTAAATTCTACATCGCTTAGACTGCAGTCTGTCATTCATTCAAGTTAATAGCACTTGAATTAACTTAGACCATTTTCAGTTCTTACTACCTGCCTGTCTACTTCTTTATGTCCTTTGAAATTGGGCTCCTAGTGATCACCTGGAAACAATGAAACTGGGACACCACACCAGCTGCTGTGTTATAGATGTTAGTGAAATGGGTAAAATAGAATTAGAGTGGGGAAGACCTATGGGTTTGGTACACTGTGTCAAAAGGTATGGATGTCCATGATTTTTTTAAAAAAAATTTTTAGCTATATGTCTATTACAGATTCAGTATGGGCATTAAAGAGTCCAACTGCTTTAAAAAGAAAAAAAGGAAGAACAGAAATCTCTATCCTGAACCTAAAGGAGTTGAATACATACATTCACATCATTTCACAGAGTAAATAACACAAAGATAGCACATGGAGCACGAAAACCACGAAAATAGTCACATCAAGTTTCTACCCTTGAATCCATTTCAGAATGGATCTGCCAGTTCTACGGTATCCTATCTATAACCACAGCTCTTGTCCTAAGCATACAACCCAGGAATCCATGAGTGAAACCCAGAATATTACATTCCCACAATCTATATCACTGCTTAGCAAATAATCACGAACAACTGTCTCATTTCACTGCTACAGAAAATAAGACCACTGACATCTCATTTTAAAAAGGGCATATGCAACTGTTCACTACGAAAAACTCCCAAGAATGATGCCCCGCAAAAATTAGCTTTCTGGAAACAACTGATTGTACAGTGAGGAGGGCAGAGATAATGAAGAGAAGAGTTTGCAACTACAATGTAGTATGAAAAAGGAAAAATCAGACTATACGCTGCTGGGTAAGTGAAGCAAAAAAAAACACCAAAAAAAAAAAAAAAAAAAAACAGATGGCAAGCCCTGATGTTGGTGCCAAGTAAACAATAAGAAAATGAGCGGAAAGTCTCTGTACATGTTAGTCCTTCTGCCAGTTCCAAACGGATGCGTAGGGGACCACTCGCAGCAGACACCGGAGTATTTAAAACAGCAAACAAACAAACAAAAAATACAAAACAAAAACAAAAGCACACGGAAGACAAAGAAAGAACGAGCCTGTAAATAATGGAGGAAGTCTTGCCTGAAAATGACAAGCTTAATTGTGTATAACAATCTTTCAGTCAGTCTCATGCTGGCATTATGGAGCTCCCAGCTTTCTTCACACCATAAACACAGATGCACGCTAGCAGGGGAAGCAAAACGGAGATCTCACCATTTAGGAATCAGGTACCAAGAGCAGCATGATTAAAAATAACCAATGCCACACATAATTCACAAGTGCAAAAGCCCCAAGTGAGAGCAAAAACAGCATTCTGCGTGTGTAAGGATGCAGAACTGTGCTTTAAAAGCAGCCGCTGAATCTGGCTTCACAGTGTTTGTGTACATGATATTTCATTCAATGTGTAGGCTCATAGATTATAAGGCCAGAAGGAGCTATTCTGACCTTCTCCTACCTAACATCAACAAGAGGACCTCTCTGGATGAATTCCCGTTTGAATTTGAGACACTTTGTGACAAGTTCTCAGAGGCTCTGAGCTAGCCCATTGCACAGGGCTCAGTGTCACCCATACTGAATTGTCTACCCCGGAACAATTTTCAGCCCAAGAATTATTTTCTAAGGAACCTGTCAAGTATTTTCAAATGAGAAATACATTTGAGCGCTCCCAATAGATTCACGGACAAATCATAAGCAGCAATAAAAGATGAAATGACTCAGTGTGAATTACTTGCTCAGCTTTATAAATCACTCACCAACCCAGAAACACCTTGATGGGTATTACCCATTTCAACTCAGATGTATTTAGCAAGGAACCACAATTAGTACTGTAAGAATGAGAGGCACTTAGTAACACCTTCAATTAAGGATTTCAATTGTCTCAAATAAGCTCCCTAATATGGATTTAATAAGATTGCCTATGTTAATTATATATCAATTTATTGCTAAAAGAGCACTAAAGATTTAATAAGAGATAAATCTAGCAGTCGTGTAATTAACTGAAAGCTGCATAAAAGAATAAGGGTGAAATTCACCCCTCTGTAGAGGGTCAGCATCAGTCCTGCGCACTACTTAACTTCCACTCAATCCTTAAGGGCCCAAACACTGCATCAGTATTGTAGTGACCTCTCTGCAGAGGGGCAAACTTCAATCTGCATGCATAATGACCTCTTCATCAAAACCAGACACTTGCCAAGAAGGGTTTGGGGGGGGGGGGGGGTTTGGTTTTTTTAACCATTTAACATTTTACCTGAGAACACCAAGATAATGAGGAAAAAATTATACAAATTTAAATATTATTCACTTTGTTGCTCCTTTGTTACATGAAAATTAAACAGGAATAAAAAGTTTTCTTGAGAATATAGATTCATTAAGATCTCATTGGTATTTGGTATTAAAGCAAAGTTTGGAATTATGCTTCATGAGATACAATACATGTGTTCAATTATGAGCTGACATTTCAAATGCTGCCAGAAACAAGGCTGGCTTTCCTGAAATATAAAATATATAAGGCTATATATAGGCTGGATTTTGGCTTGAATGACATGCTCAAACAAGAGAGTTAGGAAAACCCTTGGCACTTCTATGTGGGAAATTCAGCCCTTCCTTGGGTCTAGCTCAGGAGTGGGAACTTATTTTGGACAGAGGGGCACTTACTGAGTTTTGGCAGTCCATTGGGGGCTGCATAACAGACAGCCAAGGGCAGCTAAACATTAATTTTCTAAAATTTTTAGGGGCCCCGCAGGCCAGATAGAATGGCCTGGTGGGCCGCATCCAGCCTGCAAGCCGCATTTTGCCCACCCCTGGTCTAGTTGCATAGGCATAGTCAAGGCAACTTGTCTGTTTATCCCCTCTGAGGAGGAGAGATGAATGCAATAAGAGGTTAGGAAGGAGCAGAAGAATTAATACTATTTTGACCCAATCTCTGTATTAAGTAGAATAGCTGAGCAAGGATGGAGAAGAAAAGTGCTTCAGGAATGCACTTACTGGTTTCAGGAATCCATTCCCAATTCAGGGAATCACTTACTGCTTCAAGTCCATGAGCTGTATGCTTAAATTAAACTAAATGCAAGAGGCAAGGATTTCTTAGGGTAAAATATCAGTTATTAGACCAACTGTGTAGTTGTGTGGATGAAATTGGTATTCTAAAGCAAGACAGCAGCTCTCAATAAAATATATCATCCTAAGAAATCCTCACGTCTCGCATAATTTCTGGACCATCACGGCTACAGCATCACTCTTACACTGCATTAAAATAAATATGATATATGTATGTGCTTCACTGAACCAGGGTCTTTTCTGAATTGTGGCACCCATACCAGCAGGTTATTCCCCTCTGGCACAAGTAAGAAGCAATGGGATGGACGGCAATTCAAAAAGGTGGTCCAGTCCTAAAGCACAACAGGTAGGGTGGTGCAATTTTGCCTGCAGTCCTTGCTTATATGTATAATCCAAGCCCCATATATTTTCATTCGCATAGCATTTCACTGCGGAATGAAGAATCGATGCCTTGCTTTGGACACTCTATCATTTTAATTCTTTCCCCCGCTCTTTCCATGTAATTAATTGTATCACTTTGTAATTGTCTCAGGGCAGACCAATATGAGCTGGATTGCCCTAATTGCAGTGAACATCCCCTTCGTAAATATTATTAATATGCTCAATTGTCCGAGGTAAGAGAATAATTATGGCTTATTACATGCAAAAAAAAAAAAAAAAAAGAAAAGAAAAGAAAAAAATCATCATTGCTTTGGTGGATCAATTTTTTGACAATAACTAATCTCAGTAATTAATCTTAATAAGATCCCTTATAGATATAGGGAGAGAGGAAAACAAAGGCTAGGTACAGACGTTCAAAAAGCCCGAGGCAGAATCAATCTTAAGTTATGTGGTTTGTCTGTAAGCGGGGTAGTTTAGATCAATAGCGATTTGCTCTTTGGTGTGGGGGAAAGAGGCTGGGAAACCTTAGACTGGGTTCACCCTTTTTTAAATCAGGCTGTGCGCCGAACTTCTGTCCTGTTATGGGTATAGACTGGTTTCTGATCACTTATCCCATTAAAAGTGTAATGTCTGTGCCTGGCCAAAACCATTTAAGCAGAATTACCTAGCTCTCACTGTTGCTTCCAGACACAAGGGGTGCGGGAATAACAGTGACCTTGAGCGAGGGAGACCTGTGCAAATGAACTATTTACAGGCACAGAAAAACTAGTTGTCTAGGGCTGGACATAAAACAGAAAAAAGAAGATTCTTGCATTATAATTAATTATATGGAACTAGTTATAATAAGGAAGTTTCACACATTAATTTTGTGATATACGATGCTTGCTGTAGTGATAACGATGGGACATCAATTATCCTTTTAAGTTTCTTTACATCTGATGGGTTCATTTTCTTTGCTCACTTGCCTTTTAAAAATTTATTTGCCTGAATATAGTGCTCAGGAGAGAAATTAATGGTCCTTCTGAATTTGACTGAATCCTTTATTTACTTACACATGCATGGAGGCATGGTTCCACATTGTCTCCCTCAGTTCTAAGATAAAGGGATCTCTTGTAAAGGTCTCCATGCTATATTCAGCACTTGGTCTCTCTATTGAGACTATCAATAACAGACTTGATCCAAAGCTCATTTGAGTTAATGGGAGTCTTTCCACTGACATCAATGAGTTTGAAACTGAGTCCAAAGCCATGTACAGCATCCATTGGTAGAAATGGGTTTCTTCAAAGTGGATTATGAGCTCATCAAGCCAATAAAATAGCTATTTAAAATCTCCTCTAGCCATCATATTCCATGAATCTAGAAGTTTGGCTGTGGGGTACTGATGGTAGCATTAATTTGCCAGCTTAATGGACTGGATGACATGACCCCATGAGCCAGTGATTGGATACAACTGGACTGGGCAGTTCAGTGATTAGGCTTAGTTTCCTAAGTCCCAAAATCCCTTTGGAGAATAAGATTTATTTTCAAAAACTTAGCTGACACTTTCACTTAAGACCACAAGAAGGATCAGTATTATTTTAGTAGCATGTTTCTAGCCCTACAATAGAAAAAAAAGCAAAACTACTCCTAATTTAAAACAGATGCATTCATTTACATTATAAGTTCAATACCTTCAAGTTACTTCACCCACGCATGTACCAGAAAATAGAATGTGACCCTATATGATTTTGAACAGCAGATACACGATAAGACAATAGAGAACAATATAAAATACCATTCAAACTAAAATTAGCCCACATCATTGCAAGAGAAACCCACAAGAGAAAAAAATGAAGCAAGTAGGAAAGAAAACTTGATATAAATCAAGTCTAAACACACCACTGATCATCAGCTCTCTAAATCAAGAAATCTGGCAGATTTTCCAAGTGAGAATCCATCTTCCTGTCTCTGTTATAAATACTGTAATCCTTTTTCCAGCATGGTTTAGAAAATGTAACTGCCATGCTCAAGATCTATTGAAAAATATTCTGCCATCTTGTTTGAATGTGATTTAAACTGCTTTTAAACACCAAGTCAAAACAGTTAGAGGTGTTCTCGACTACTGTGGAAACTGGTGGGACTGGTTTGTTCTTTCTACATCACAGCAACAGTCTCAATTATCCATGTCTTATTTTAACTCTACGTGTAGAAAACCTTCATGCCAAGAAAAACCAGCATGGACATGTCAGTGGAACCACCAATCTTATTCCATCAATGTTCTAAAACAAGCAAAATATATTTGTGCTAATATAATTCATAGCAGTCGGCGTGAATATTTATCCTGTTCAAGTGGCTAGTCCATGTGAACTTCTGAAGCTACTTACAGCTAGGAAATTTAAGGTACAGACTTTCCTCACTGAAGTCAGTTAAAAAACTCCACAGGTCCTCAAGCATTTAGGCCATATGGTTGAGACATGTATTTGTCACTGCTGGTTCAAACTCTGAAGCTGGCCTGATTGGGGTTAATTACACTTAGATTATTCTGTAACAACGTATAGTTCAGCAGAAGCTTCTAACATCACACCAATTTAGCTTGCATTCAACACACCCTTGCAAGAACTTACTGTTTTTTTCAATTTCACATATTACAACAGATAGAAAAAGGCATGCATATTCTGTAAGCAATGTCACTTTCTTATTTCATTAGCACAGTTCATAGGATTTTTTTCATCTTTTCAATGAATAATTAAATTTGAGATCGGATTTTGAAAACTAGGGGGGAAGGGATGATGCTATTTTTTTTTAAATCAGTCTGGGGGGGGGGTTCTGGTTTGTCATCAAAAAGGCCACATTTCTTTTAAACATTTTCTTAAAACTCAATTTTTTATGAAGAAAAAGCTTTGATAAAAAACATTCTGAATAGCTGAACTGAATATATTCATGAATGGCCTAATTCATAGCTGCCCTGTGTGCTTTGTATTCTCACATTCCTTCCCTTAGTGTAGATACAATAATACTGTCAAAACTGCGTGTTTACTGATATAGCTTTCACTGCTATCACTTGTTTTACTCAAAGAGCATAGTTTTAGCTTACTGCTCATTGGTGCTATAGCAAGGTCTAAACTAGGAGTATACTGGTAGAGTATACCAATATTCCTATATCAATAAAAGAAGTCAGATTTACCCAAAGAACCTTGTCTGCCTATGTCCATAGACCAACACAGCTACAACCTACACCCTTATATCAGTAAAGCTTTCCTAGTAGTACAGACATAACCTATGCCTAGTAACACATATGTATACAGGAAAATGTGGTATCATACACTTTAATTAGAGATGACAAGTGGCTTGCTGAACTAGGATAGCTAGTCAGGGTGAAGGAAGTATGCTGACCATACATAACAGAGGAAGAAGATAGTTTTGTCATTGAGGCACTGTTCTGGAATTCAGCCTATCAGAATTAGTTTCCCAGGTCTGACACAGACTCCCTGTGTGACCTTCAACAAGTCACCTAATCTCTCCATGCCTCAATCCCCAGCCTGCAAACATAGACAATATTTGGCTCTATATATGATAAGCTCCTTGAAGCAGTTTCTTAAGTGTGTCTTTGTACAGTGCCTACCAGAATGAAGATCAGATTGTTCTCTCTAGAAGCAGGAATCCAAATCCTTTGCCTGTTGAGTAGTTCATTCAGGGAAGGGCAGGATATTGGCTGTGTTCATTCAAGGAAAGGATCTGCATCAGATGCCTTCATTATTCTGCTCACAGTTCACCGGAGTAGAACGCAGATTGACCGGGGCCCACCTTGATCGCCAGTTGCCAAATACCCAGTGACACAGTATCTCAAATGCATATCTTAAATGAGATGGAGATGACCTTCTCAGCCAAGACAAAGCAACCGTAACAAAGTTAGAACTTGCTGCTTTGTTTCATTCCCCCGTCCCATTCCCCCTGCCCCCCCACTCTTTTCGACAAATGATACTTTAATAGCAAAGTGAACTTTGTGACAGCAGCAGCAGCTGTTGGTGGAGTCCTCTAGGAGATGTAAATGGTGATGCACATGTTACCACTAGCAGGTGAGATACTTTTCCAGAGCCTGAGGAAAAACACCTGCCAGCGTTGCTGACATCCTATCACCTCGTTGGGGACTGGAAAGATGCTGACGAAAGCAGGAAAATGTCAGATCAGGGAAGAGTATTAGAAAGGCAGGTGCAATGAAGCAAACAAGCTGCACACTGCTCTCTGGTCCTCTCACTCTCTATTTGAGGGATGTGAACTGAAAGCCCAAATGCTCTTGGAATCTGCAATTTTGAGACACAGAAGGAGGAAGGCCACACTGGTGATCACTGGAAAGTTTCCTGCTGCATTACAGCCCTTTGTAGGACATCACCAGAACCAGCACTGGAACACATTAGTGAAACAAGGAACTACAGTGGTTTTCAAGAAGTAATTCTGAGACAACAGCATGTGTAAAGAGAGTGTAAGAGGGGAGCCTCCTTGGATTAAGACAGTATTTAAAAATAATCAGGGGAGTTGCGACAAGTCTATCCTACTTCATTTCACACTTTTCTTGTCAGATCTCCTAAACTAAGCAAGATCTAGTCTGCCTAGCGTATTGATAGGTTCTCTACCTATTTGTAAGAAATGATGGTGAATCAATAAGATGCAGTCTTCTTTCTCAAGCCCCTGTTCAGCAAAACACTTAAGCAGCAGGCTTCAATACTTCATGGGTAACCTTGGCCTTATTCAGCAAAAGCCCTTAAGTATATGCTTAACTTCAGTGGTATATAAATTAAAGTGCAATCTGAAACATTGGCTGGGTTGGAGCACAAGTGCCCCAGTAAGATTAGCGCCTTTTGATTAAGACGTAAAACTGAGGTTCTCTGACAACTTGCTGTGGTTGAAGCCCTCTGTTTTGACACTTTGTGCTAACCCTGGTGTCCTGGCCAAATTCCAGCTTGCTTAATTATATTCTAAGGTTTGCAAATTCCCTTCTGCATCATTTCTTGGATCCACTGTTCTTCTTTATTTCATGTCTGCAACTGTTCTGCTGCTTTGCTGTACACTGCTGAATAGCTGCAGCATTCAATCCCAGGGGTGGTTGCATTTCAGTGGTGGGTGAAATGATGGCTATTTATCATGTGCATACCCACTGAATTTTTTTATTTATTTATTTTTTATAAGTGCCTGCTTCCAGATGAAAGGCCATATACATGAAAGATTTATACTGTTATGTTATACCCAGTAAGAAAGGGGAAAATCTAAACATTGATGTGAGGAAGAGACAGTTACAAACATGGAACCAAGCCTTGAAAATTCCTGTATATGGAAAGTACAGTATAGCTTTTTGAGCCAATTCTGATTGTGTGAAGCCCTGACTCTCAAGTGAACTTTTTTTTCCACTTGACTTCACTAGAAACAACTATTTTCTCCTAAACTCTAAAGAAGTACAGGATATTTGTTGGGTTGGTGAAACGAGGTTGAATTGTTCCTTTACCACCCGACTTGGAAACTTTCTGCTCCTGGCAATCACTTCTGACAGCACATGGGGTTTGGTTCAGATTTTAATGAGAAATACTGGTTATCTCGAAGGAAAGCTGAATATCCGATTTTTCCATTTTGGAGAACGCATACAGGCAACAGCAGCAAAAGCACCTGTACTGCTAGATCTAAGCATCACACTACCAAGCAGAAGCTTCTTCCTTTGTTAATGACTATTTGAAGAATTATAGCTGTAACACTCGTCTGCCAGCCCACTGCTTTATCCATCATAGTTTGGTAGGGCCAGTGAAGAAAAAGTCATTGCAGTAATCTAGTTGCAAGCAGATTTGGTCTAGATTTCTACAGAAAGTTTTCTGCTTAAAACTGATATATTGCCACTTGAAAATACTGGTGTGGTACCTCATAGGAAATGTAGTTCATATATCTCATGCCTCCATAAGGCCTCAGATGCTTTATGTCTCCATAAGATGTCATGGTCAGGCTGCCTCAATAAGGGATGCCATATAAGTCCACCAGCACAAAGTAGTTTGCAGGACTGGTGCCCTAGCATACTAAAATGTCTACTGAAGACTCATTTCTGCATCTTGGGGTGAATGTAACGTGGGAAATGAACTAGTGTTAAAATCAGTGAGAACAATTTCCCTTAAAAATTAATCATTCCTGACAGCTAATGTAATTGCAGTGCCCAGACAGATACCGACAATTAATTAATCAGCAGTTTTTGAAAAGGGATCGATTTGTTGTTTCTCATAAACCAGGAATATTAAATGGAAGATGAGACAATTTCATAAAGCAAGGGAAGAAAATTGGCCTTGGTGAATAAGACAAACAGAGAGGAGCTTGGGTTTCTGACAGGACCCTGGTGCACTCATGAAGGTTACTACACTAGTGAGACACTTTTAAAGTGCAGGCTGTCAAAGGTGTCCAACAAATTAATTCTTCTACGAAAAATAATTCCCAAGTAATGAAAAAATGCTAGTGAGCCATGGAGCCTAACATTGCAGCAACTGAGCACTTCATCTTCTTTAACAGGCCCATAAGAAAAGGAAGTGCAAGGAGTGGCTTCACACAGGTGACACGGGCAAGCGTGTATCAAAGCAGGAATCAGACCTCATCCTCTCATTTCCGCAAACTGCTACAATGTAAAAAGATAGATTCTTCCACCTAACCTCATACTGTGTAGGGTCTTAGAACACGTATTGATAGGATTTGATTAGGCAGGAAATTACTGCTGCTTAGCATGAGTTGGACAGGTAGACACTGGGTACGTCTACAAGTTCATTAATGTGCATTAATTTAGTTTAGTACTTCCTTAATGAAGTACTAACTAAATGCACAGTAACTACAGTTACTATGCAGTAGCGCTGGCACACAGGTTTTTGTGACTGTTACTCCTCAATAGCCTAATAACACTGCACAGTAGCTTATTAGCATGTTTCTTGACCAGGACGCTACTGTGCAGTAAGCATCTCGTGTAGGGGGGAAACGGTCTCTGTTATGGGAAACAAGCTGAAAGGCAGGCAGGATACCACAACAGAACAGTTTACAGATATTTGATGCAGCATTCAAGTGCAAATACAAGCAAATGAATACGGACTGGGATTTTTAGAAGCTCAGGAAGCCAAGCCCCCACTTTGGGGCAAGGTCACTTTGTTGCTTCTGAAAGTCTCACTCCAATAATAAATTGTGTTGGTTTACATTTGGGGGAAGCAGTGGGAGAGGGGACAGCTGCTAATTTTTCATCATGGGGTGGAGGAAGAATGAGGCACAGAAGGAAAGATAAGAAAAAGGGAATCATCAGCAATCCCTCACAGTCAAGGATGATTGTTTTCCATGATTGTTTTATCTGTAGGTCCACAGATGGCTGATAAGGCCTATCCAGGATTGACAGATTCTGCTACAACTCAGGCACATTTCCATGAGGGATGGGTGGCTCCGGGTTCTTGGTTCAGTCCTGTTCCTGCTGCTCCCATTTTTCTGTCTCCTGTTGTTGTCGGAAGGCTTCGTTCAAAGTACTGAAATCCTTGCAACAGACTCTTCCTCCACTTGGGGCAATCCTGGACAAAAGTCTCTCATGAGTTGATATTGATGTTGCATTTTTTTCAAGTTAGCCTTGAGGACATCTTAGAAGTACTCCTCAACTTAGAAGTGTATGCCACCTCGACTGAGCTGAAAGAATAAAACTTGCTTCGGAAGTCTGGAGTTGGACATGGCCAGCCCAGCGATGTTGATGTCAGATAATCATCGCCTCGGTGCTTGTGGGGTTTGCTTTCAGGAGGACGATAACGTTGGTGTGTCTGTCTAGTCACTGGATTTGCAAGATCTTTCACAGGCAGTGTTAATGGTACTTCTCCAGCAACTTGAGGTGTCTCCTGTACATTGTCCACGTCTCAGCTCTGTATAGGAAGGTGGGGATCATGATTGCTTGATAAAACATGATCTTGGTTTTGGATCTGTCTTTGAACAGCTGTTTCCTCAGGCATCCAAAGGCTGCACTTGCACATTTGAGGTGGTATTGGATTTCTTCAGCTATGTTGGATTTCTTCGGTGATGTCAGCCTGGTGCGAGACATGGCTTCTGAGGTGTAAGAAATACTCAACATTCTCCAGAGTCTCACCGTGGATCTGAACGATCAGACCTGGGGACAGCTCATTAAGAGCCTGCTGATGGCAAACCTTACACTTCTGGATGTTAAGCGTCAGTCCCATTTTCTTGTATGCTTCAGTAAAGATGTTTACAACTGCTTGAAGGTCTGATTCTGAGTAAGCACACACTACAGCATCATCAGCATATTGGAGCTCAATGACTGAGACTGGGGCGGTCTTGGTTTTGGCTCAGGGTTGGCTGAGACTACATGGTTTACCATCCATTTGGTAGTTTAGCTCTACTTTGACTGGAAGCTAGTTGGTGGTCAGATGTGGCATCTCAGTAAGAAAAAAGGAATAGAAAAAAAGTGGTAGATAAAGAGGAACTGCTGCATGAAATCCCTGGTGACGATCAGCAGACGTGGTGTTTGTACACATTATGGCAAGCTGTAGAGAGGCATTTGAAAGAGGATAAGGTACCAGGGCTATACAGATCTGCTCATGCATGGTAGAAAGTACCAAGGTATTTAAGGAAGAAGCTCATAGATGTGTGGCACTGGGAAAGAGGCTGGAGGTTTGGGGCCCATCTGTAACGAGGGAGATTTGTGGGCCATTGTAATGAAGATGGTACTCAAAGCTGTGCCTGTGGACTGATATCTCCCACTCAAAGCCCAACATAATTTATTCCCTACAACGGACTAATGAGGCTGGTAAAATATATATCCTAAGCTGTTAGATAACTGAAAAGTACCCAAACTATTCCACCCTAACCAAAGCACGCCATTACCTGAGGCTTCCTTCAGGTGGTTGCTTTAAGATGGCTACATATCTTTTTACACAAAAAGAAAGACTTGTTCATTGTTTGTTCTTCTCCTTATTAGATACCTTGCTCTGTGGATGAAAGGAGAATGGCTTTTGGGGGAAGCAGAAAGCAGGGGTGATCTGTTGTTGACCTTTTCTTCCAAGTGAAAATACACCAGCTCCTGTTTTGAACATCTTAGTCATTTCAGAGCAATTCCTTGGGGTGCTCTGTGGCAATAGATACAGCATGAGACAAAGCAATGTATTACCAGCATCGGTGAGAGCAGCAGCCTTTTTACTCTCAGTACTGATGGACACAAAGGCCGCTTTTGACAAAGGTGAGAGGACCCCGGTGGGAAGCAGCACTGTCAGGTCTTCTTAATCTTTTAGCATTTTAGGATTTAGCCCTTTTCTTCCTGTGTGATGCAGCAGAGAGGGGGTGGATAGGAGTTTAACCTAGATATCAAATTAGGTCAACACCTCAGAGATTGGAGGAAACCTATATCATCTGATGGAGTCTTCCAGGATGTCGTTTACCTTGTTGAGCAATCTGGGATATGTAGCTTATGCTGGCACCAATTAAAAGACAATCTTGTCTTGATTTACCTTTTTAGACAGACTTTTCCCCTTGCTTCATTTCTTCCCCAAATAATGGCATTGAAAGCACAAATTAAATTTATCTGAACTAAAACTGTCTTAGAAATCTGTCAGATCCCTGCTAGCTCATTTACCTGTCTAGTAGGTTATGTGGATCCCTGAAGCAGGAAAATGTGAGGCCAGAATTTTTCCCAAAACATTACAGACTTTTTTTTCCTGTACAGCTTTATAAACATTTCCATTTCACATTGAAATTTGCTTTTTGGACTCTTCATTGCAAATGGGGACAGGACTGTATTTTCCAGAAGAACATGGCTCCTGCCCTCAGCTATCCATAGAACAGGAAGCAACACGAGAGTAGAAAAAAGTGGAGAGCACAAGGAAATATTGAGGCTATATGGCACCATCTATCAGCATGTGGTATAGAAATAGTTTGTAAAGATAAAGACATACAGGTGAGTGGCATCTATTGAATCTCATTGAAAAGTGGCTGCAGATATGATATTGGGTTATTGTAGACTGCTATATTGCTGTTACTTTGCTAATCATGTCCTTTGGAAACAGTCCCAAGCACATTATTGTATCATTGGCATTCTCAACTAGTTACATATTAAACCCTCTCCTCCCATTAAACCCACTAGTGCTGGTGATAATACTGAAATATAGGAAGACTGCTTGGTTGACTCCAAGATATCGTTGATGACATTCAGGCTGCCCACCGGCAGTGTATTGTGATGTGAACTTAGTATAATTTATTCACATAATTGATCTCACTGTACAGGTGCATAAAAGACAGTCTTTGCTTAGAGGACTGAGCAAAAATTACATAAAACTAACACACCATAATGGGGAGGAAAATCGTAGCAGGCCTGGGGAACATATTTTCCCAATGGTAGCAGGAATCATCTGTATTTAGCTGCATGTATCACCCCACAAAGCTTGCTGGTTGCGAGTGGGTTGGATCAGTATGTTTTGAAGTTGAACAGTTAAATCAGGGGGTGACATCCCACAGGGGAAGGACTGCGGTTGCAGAGTAGTTAAGACGTCTTACTGCAGCTCCACAGGCTTTGTTCAAGCCCTGCTCCAGCCCTGTGCTCCCATGAAACCCAGCTTTAAGAGCTATTCATCTCTATCACACCGGTGAGGTATGAGGTTAAGAGAGACAGCAATGCTGGGGGAGAAGGACATGGCAGAGTCAAAAAGTTAACCCTGATCTAAGAAGTCTCTGGCTAATATTCTGAACCTTTGCACTATTTTTCCGTGTCCCCATCAGAGGTTGCTGGAATCAGGTTGTCAACTTTTCCCTTATGAGTGTCTACAGACCCATAGTTCAATGCAAAAATAAATGAAGAAATCAACTTTGGGCTAAGAGAAGGAGATCTGCAATTTGTCAACTAAGCTGCAATTAATGAATGGGTGGAGATAGGAAGAAGCAACCCCAGACAGCTTTTCTCCTCCACACTATTTCCAGCTGACTTGAGTGATTCAGTTCATTTGACTTGTCCATGAGTTCTAGCCTCCTATATCACTAAGGAGCCCAAGAGGCAAATTCCACTTTAAACTGTTATATGCCTCCTGTTGTCAGTGGAAAACTCCCTATCAATGTTAATGGGGTTTGGATAATCCTTGTTTGAACAAGGTTTACTCCTAACTAGCTATAACAGATTAGAGTGATTCACAGCCAGGTTCTAAATGAAGCCTAAATGGGGTTTTGTGCAGCCAAAGTTAAGGCTTCCTGCAGTCAAGATTCTCTCTGAACTGGAAATAACCACCCAACAGGACAAAAGTAATCCAGGAAAGATGCTTTTTCTTCATGCCAATGAGCCCAGGAATAATCTAGCCCTTAAGAAGGGAACTAAATTTAATTACATATTAAACAGCCCCTGTAGCATGCACCTTTTATAGCTGCCTGGGAAATGCAGCAACTTGTTTCATCCGGCTTCCTTGACCATCCCTGTACCAATGACTCCACTGAGGAACTATAGTCCTTGATGTGCCTGGGGTAAGTATATTAACCCTCTTCTTGCCAAATGGCAAGTGCAATGAGATTAGTGTAATTTATGGGGGGAAACAAATCAGAAGCTTTTTGATGTTTAGCGCATATTTGACTCCAAATACGACCTTCAACAAAGTGATCAAAACCCATAATTGCTTCGCTTACCAAAACTTTGGAAAGGATTAAGGCATTAAGATTGTGCAGTTCCAGGGAATATTTTGCATGGGTTCTTACATCATTTTATTTATATTTTTTTTGCTGGGAAAAACCAAGTACAAGCTGGTTGCTGGGTAAGCTGGACTTCAGCCTATTCTGTGCACCTGTAGTAAAATAGATGGCTTTAACTAAGAGGCTACTGTACCACTCCAGTCTATCATGGAAATAGCAAACTCTCCCTTCTCTCCTCTCTGCCATTGCCACTGAAGCAGCCTGTGTTGTCCCATGCGCTGCAGCTGCCCTAGACACGGACCTGACCTATCACACATCTGAATCCCACATGAATTTGGTCATCCCAAAACTGCATTTTTCAGGAGGGGAAAAGTGTTTCTGGTGAAAGATGTTACTTAGATCCACTTGACTTGACTCTTGTTGACTCTCAGTGGGAATTGGGCTCAGAGTCACCGGCAACTCTTTGAAAACCCAGCTCCCCCATCCTCTAGGTGGAAGGAAGCATGGCTCAGCAGCTAACACACCCAATGGCAAATCCGTAGCAGTGTTAGGATCCAGTCCAGACTCTATTTATTTACCCCATGGTAAGGTCCTTCACCGCTGTAAAAGGTTCCACTATCTGTAAAAGAAGAACTAATGCTACCTCCTTTCCTTTTGTTAAGTGCTCTGAGATCTACAGATAAAAAATGATGTATGAAGTGTTGAATAATATAGTTATTTGATATTAAACACTGCCATGGCATCCACATATAATTCACAGAGAAAAGTACATATTGAGAGGATCTGCTGTGAGCTGTTGCCAGGAATCCAAGGGAACAATGACTGCTTATGCTTGCTGGCTCAAAAATGCACTCTTTGGTCCAGAATTATGGCACAGGTCTATTCTGGTTTTCTTTCAATGTTATGACATGGTAAACTCAACTCATAATTTACATCCTCTCAAATAATAATAATTCAAATCATTAAATTATGCCTCCATTCATAATGCAAGTGATGTACACAGCTTATATGCTGCGCTTAGGAAAATGCTGGGTTGTGTTCTGCCTTTCTCAGTTCTAGCCACAGACCCTCAAAGGGTCCCTTTTTTTGATCCACCGCTGCCCAGCATTTATTGGCAAGAATGAGGTTTGTTGCATTCATACTCTGCAGCGGGAGTGTCTTTGCAGCTCCAAAGCAAGTATTAGTTCTCGTGGGCTAGAGGTGAGCTGAGTTTGCGGTGCCCAGATGGAATATAAGACATGTTCGGAGAAGTGACAGATGCAGGATTTAGAAGTGACTGGGCGGTGGAGGCCGAGAAGACAGCATCCTGAGCGCATCGGTGCGAGGAAAGAGCTCCAGAACTGGGGACGCAAATGAAGCTTGCTGCTGGGCTGATGTGGATGTCAACCCAGCGTTAACACTTGAGTGGTGCTGAGTATTCCCTTTCCATGAGGCAGGCCAAACCTGGAGTTCTCTCATATGTTGTATCAGTTGCAATGGGAGATGTTAACGGTGTAAATCCAGACACTCAGCTGCAGAAAATCAGAGTAATTCCATTCAAGTCACAGGGCTATTCTATTTTATATGGCAGCATAACTAAGGGCAGGGGGTGGGGAGGTGACCAGGGCACCAGCCCTGGGTGCTGACATGGTGGGGGCACAGCAACAGCCCCCCTTTGATGCTGCTCTCCTGGCTGCCACATCATCACCGGCACCCTTACTGTGGCCCCTGCCACTCAGTTACACCTCTGATTTTACACCAGCTCTGGAGCGGGCCTTTAGCAACTACACATGCTGAGAAGTATTTTCAGGGATAACTATAGGTGAAAGTTGCAGTAGAGCTCACTGCTTTGAAATGCAGAGTAACATTTATAGAAGTAATTACGTGTCTTTCAAACAAGACTTGGAATAATATTTTCAAACGTATTAGGTGTCTCATGAGGCAAGGTGGTGTCTAACAGTTTTCATGAGAGCTGAAAGTGCAGCTTAGGGGCATATCTGCATCTTCAGGTTCCTAAATATCTTTGGAACCCAAGTCCTAATGACTTGCAACGAGACATTTGTCTATGGAAAGCATTGGATTTTTCGTCCCCGCCCCCCGCCCCCCCGTGATTATCATGATGCTTAATAAAATAATAATAATTATGAGAAATAATTAAAATCTCCCTAAGGAAAACAAGGCATTGTTATCAGAGACAGCTCTGTTCACTCCATGATGCTAATGGCAACACACCACTACTCATTTTGATGGAATTTCAACCAGGAGTAAATTAAGAGTTGGTGTAAATTAGCAAAGCTTCAGAGACAGGTTGGTTTGATTACTGTAAGAGGAACCTGCACATTGACAGCAGCTAAGTTGACTAGACTGATTTGCTTATATGTTGAATTCAACAACACAGGGCTCTACCTAGGTGAGTGTGTTCAGGTTTTGTGAGCCTGTTTTAGGTCAAATACATTTCTAGATCTCATTCACATTACTTCACATTAAGAGCAACTCCACTGAAATCACTGGAGAGATGCCGAGTAAAGCTATGGTAAAAGTCAAATGAGAATGCAGCCTTTTGGTATGTGCATGGTGCAGTACCTAAGCAGAGCGCAATATATGAAATTGCAGCATTTTTCAGCTCTGAACACTTACTGCTGCTTGTCAAGGCAAACTCATGGACCTGAAGCACTGCTGCTGTGACAGCCTATTCCTGCCAAACAAAAATTGGGGCAGAAAGATAATGTACGAGATAGGTCTTCCTCTGTCAGTGCAGTCACGTGGTAATGCTCAGCAGGGTGCAGAGGGAGTTCCCAGCAGACTTCCCATTATTGTGATGTGTGCAAGTCCTTGAAAACCATTACAAGGAAGCACCCCACTGCTAAAACAGCTTGATTGCATCAGTAACTCGCTACCATCTATATTACCGAAATCCCCCTGCTAGGAAGCACAAAGCCAGAGCTCCCTAATTAGAGAGTATTTCAGTACTCTGGTTCTCAGCCTGGCTGATCTTATAATTTTCTCCGAAAGTTACATCTTCAAAATCCCAGGAATATATTCCTGAATAGGAAACCTCCCAGCAGATGAAGTTAAAACAACAGGTCCCATTGGGTTAAGGCCACTGAAAAGATTATATATTTCTGTAATAATGCTATGTTCCTGGTACAAGCACTGAGATGCATTTCCAGAGTATGGTGGATGGGAGGCATTTTTTTTTCCTAGTCTGTGTCCATTTTAAAACTAGAGGCTAATGACATCTTCTGCGCTTTTCTCCCTCCCTCCCTCCATTTTATTCCTTCCCAACAGGAAACGGGCAGTTCAATAAAACCAATAAGAACACTCTTATGAGAGCTCGAAAGTATCTTGTTTCTCAGCTGGTTCTGATGTTGGTGATCTAATTGTGGAAGTCAAAGTACTAAATCAAGTACAAGCTCTTCTCTCTGGGGTCCTAGTTCACTTCCTTCTCACCGGACAAAAAAATGTTCATATTTCCACTATCAAGATCATACATCACGGGCTGAAGAGTGCTGCGTATGTCTCCTTTAGGAGTTCAGCAAGGTGGCTTATACATCTTTAAGAGGGAGTATCACTATTGTTTTCAGTCTTCCCTATGCTTTCCTGGACAAACCCAAAGCTCAAACCACACGTTGATCACATGCATTGTATTAACAACAAGGGACAGCATTTCCAAAAGGACTTGAGCAACCTGGGTGGCATTTCCAGATAGTCAGTTCCCAAAGAAAGTTCACCTATTTCTGTTAAGTGCTTTTGAAAACTGCACCCATTGCAGTCCCACTGATTTTCAATGAAACTTAGGCTTTTAGACTCAGATCCTAATATTTAGGTGCCTTTGCTCCCTTTTTTTTGCCACAGTGCCCCGGCAGGTATTCCTAGTGCTATTGTTTAACATGCAGTTGAACATCCATAAAGGCTTCATAGTCCAGGGGGTTGTGCCTGAGGCTGGGGCTCAGGACAGTTGGATTCCAGTATTAGCTTTATCTCTGACTATCTCTGTCTCCTTATACATGTTTCTTTGGCTATGTCTGCTTCTACCATTTATTCTGTCTAATCTAGTCTATCTGTGTAGCCTCTTACTATAGTGGCAAATACCAAAATAACCTCAGTTTATATCTGTAGGCATTACCACAATGCAAATGATGACCAGTTCAACAGTTTAGAAAATAACTGGCAGCCAACCATTCCAAACACACAGTCTTCCCTAGAGTTTTGGGGGTTTTTTTGCTGTTTGAATTTCAGATATTATTGCCTGAACATTGCTCCCTCTACCTTCTCCTTTAATTCTTTTCTTTCCCTTGATGTTTGCCTGACGATCTCTGGGCTTTGCATGATCTGCACTAACTCTAAGCTGCGCTGACATATCTCTGCAGTTGTCATTTTGGTAAATGCAATGTTGACACCTTTTCATATGTAAAATACTGTAGCTATTGCTCATTTGGGATTATGGAATCCCTGCTGCCTTGAAACATTAATGCAAGAAAAATATGGTCATTAACAAAGAATGATTTGCATGTTTTCAGCTTTACTTTGATTGATGGTTTAAAAAATGCTAACAACTGCAAACAAATAATACTGGCTGTGATATATTTTGGCTGAGAGACACCTCAGCTTTACTGAATCCATCATGTGGCTATCCTATATGGCTGGGTAAGAGCAAAAAAACAAACCCCACACCAGATGTATTTGAGTGATTAGACTCACCATATCTAGTCCTGTGCACTATTGTTTGCAATGACTTGAATAAAGAAAAACACATTTAAAAGGATTATCAGGCAATTGTGTTTCCATCAAACAGACTTTCTGTTTTCTGCATACACAGCAGCCTGCCTCTTCTTGGGTACCAGGGTGAATGTTAATGAAGGTGTGCTTTCCATACTCCACTGAGGCTAGAAAGTTGGTTGGTGAGAGGAGAGAGGTGGAAAACTGACAGTACATGTTACACTGTTGTGGATGATAAACCCGTCAAAGCCCACGAGCCTCTTGATAGACACCCAAGTCTAAAAAGAAATGAAGATTTAGCCTAATACTTCCATTGAACAAAAAGCCCCATCCCAAGAGATGTGCTCCTTTTCATGTTACCTACAGAGTGAGCCATTTACTACATGTCCTAAATGAGCCTTGCTCAAGACTACCATTGTTCGCAGTGGAATCAAGATCCAATCTACTGCTGGTGTATTGGCTTTTTTGCATAGAAAATGATTTGCTTCTGAAGAACAGCGCTGTCATCTGTTCCTTCTAGCCTGCATGTTATGCATTAAGCTCACATGAAGAAATAACATATATGGAATAAAAAGGAAACAATATTACTCACCACATCAGTTAGTAACCACGAGCTTTTGGCCATTTTTTACCTTTAAGGAAAGGCACGTAGGCCTTCTAGTCAACCACCTACGCTTCAAGGCACTAGTGTTTGTCAATAAGCCATTGCAAACACTGCAATAATTAACATTAGCCATTGCAATATAATTAACATTATATTAGGACAGATGTAGCATACATTCCACCATTGCGTGCAATATAATAAACAAAAAAATGGGTATCTACAAACCTAGAAATCTAGTAAATTCCTCAGCAACAAAAGGAACATGCTAAATTGATAACCTGAATGATGTGTTAGATGCTAGCTAGCAAAGATCCTCTTTCAGTTGTACTAGGCTCATAAAATAAAATTCCTGGGCAGAATTTATCAAAAAATCTCAAACACCCAATAGCACCCATCTAGACAGAAAAATAAGTTGGTCGGGGGGAAGGTTCCCAAGGCAAGATGCTGCATGGTGAAGAGAACCAGAAAAAAAAATCCTCGTAAAATTATGTTTGATAGAATTTTTTTAAGACAAAATGGAACATTTTGATAAAGATATGCATTCTTACTATTTTGGGGGTAGGAATAAAAAAAAACCCTAGAAAGCCAAGTAGTTCAAAATTTTGGAATTTGTTATGTCAACAAAGAAAGATGTTTAAGACAAGTAAAGGGAAATGAATGTTTATATTCAAACATTTCATGGGATAATAAATCTCATCTCAAACAGCTAAAATATAGGAAATTTTTGAAAACCTGGCCATTTCATTTGTTTCAATGAGCACTGATCTCTTGAAAATCTGTTCCTTAGTCTGACTTCAGGAAGAAAAATTCCCACTTGCGCTTTAAGCAGAGACAAACAAAATTGCAGTGTCTATGACTGTACTTAAAGCTCCTTGTCAAACATGCCTGCCAAAAATTCTGCCCATTCATCAGTATATGTGGAAACATTACACTGACTTCTGGGAACAATTTCATATATGGTATAGGACCATCTAGTCATATGAAAGTGAAAATCCACATAGGGAAAGAGAAAATAAACTCATAAATAAAGAAACCACCATGGGAAGTGTTGTTGGTTTTACTGTTGTATTTATTCTACAAAACCTGCGAATCATAAATGAGAAGAGAGTCACTTATGTAGCAGATAAAAGCACTATTTGTACAAGCTACTAGCAACATTCCCATTTAATGGACGGTGAATCTTTTAACTTAATTAAAATATGCTGTGAAATTTAAACTGCGGGCTGTGCTAATGTCTCAGCAAAGTGCCAAAACTGGACAGGATTTGCATATGCTTTCAAAACCGTTTCAATCATTTGTATTCATCTAACCATTTTGCAATCCATGCTCTTAAGGCCCTGTTTGGATCTTTTGTTCCAAGGTGAACTGATTCCCTCCTGCTTTGCTCAGCTGATTGATGAGTGCACACACTCCATGAAGGATCATGCCCCACAGATGTGGCCCATGGCAGCAGCTGGACATGGAGTGCATGTACTGCCAGGGATGTGCCACATGGTGTGAGATGGCTGTGCCATGGTAGGTGCCCTACCCACTAAGTTCTGCTGCCCCAGCCCACTGTCCACATAGCCCTGGAGTTAGTAATTATGGACCACAATTTTAAAAAGAAAAAATTAAAATTAAAATAAAAATCAGTTACATTCTGATAGTGCTTTTAGAACCCAGGGATTTAAAAATTTGCAGAAGTGGCTTAGGAGTCACATGTATCACACTCATCTGGCCTAAATGTGGATGCTTAAACTTAGACAATAAACTCCGTGCTTGAGGACTTGATTAAGTAGCATGTTCCAGAGTGACAGAACATACTCTGTCATCCTTAAAAATAAGTGAGAGCTGCAAAACTCAGATTTTGAGGTCCTTTTGTGCTTTGCTTTTGTGGCAGTGGCAGTGGCAGTAGGGCTCTGCTTCCTGCCTGGGGTTCCTGGCCTTACCACAAGAGCAATCATTAATAACGAAACATGTGGCCACCTCTGGAAAAAAATCAAACTTTGCAACTGGATACCCCAACCACCTGACACTAGTCACTCCCATTTAAAAATCCCAACGTCCTTCTTTCATATCCCTGATGAGTTTAGCACATTGAACCCCTAAAATCTGCATCTAGCCATTGATACGTTGGTTGGCAAGACTATTGTCCCTGTCTACTACTGGTGCAGAGCGTTCTTCTGCAATGTCTCTTCTGCTCCCATAAATCAACACAGATATCAGGGGCCCAGAGCCTGGCTCTGAGTCAGCCCAGATCACCACCCTGAAATGCTCTTGGGTCCTTACAGAAAATGCCTGATTCTTTCCCAGATGAGTCTGACCATCAAGAGGCCTGACTGGCTCCAGTCCCTCCAGTCTTTAAAAAGGGAGGCCACCTTTTTCCAAGGGTCTAACTAAGAACCAGGAATCTGCCACCTTTGATCACACTGAGCTCTGTGTTACTACTACCAGTCCAGTTAAGGTCAATGGGACTACTTGCTGAGTGAAGTGATGAAGGGTACCAGAATCTTACCATGAGACTGCCAAAATCAAAGGACATTTTCTCTGCAAAAGTTTTTACTGCTTCATTTCTAGTGATATTTAGAAGGAGGACAGCAAAGACCATCATCAATTGCTAGACCCTGGAGACCTTATTTTTACCACTGCAGATCACCCATAAAAAGAAACTGCAGGTGTTCCATCTCTGAAAAAACATAGGTTCCCCTGTCCCACATGAAAAAAGGTAAAAGTTTCATCTGAGCTTAGCTGTCCATGGAACGAGCAAGGGGAAGACATTCCAGTTTCTGTAGCATGCAAAATTCATGGAAATGAAGCCAGAAAACTGGTATACCAGGATCAACATTTCTGCATGGTGCTCCTAGGGCTGCTGTTAAGACACAAGAATGGTATTTAAGCAATGCCTCATTTCCTACTCTATTAGAAGGGGAGATTATTGCTGGACTTGGACTCTGCCATAATATTTACTGACTTGTTAAATATTTAGCTAAACCTTATTGTCTCAAGTTGTAATATCACTTACAGGTGACGCTCAGGACCAGAAATCCTAACCAAGTTCAGTAAGCCCTCACAATACGGATGGGACTTAAATGGCACTAACTCTTGAGCTGGTCTTTGCACAGAGGTTTATTTCAGCTTAGGTTACTGAGGTTAATTCCCGGCCTTACTGAAGTCGGCGGAAGTTTTGCAATTGAATTCAGCAGTACAAAGGTTTCACCTGTCATCTTTGATAGTCCCATTTTCTGTGTCTGTGTGGGTCCTAGGGACTTTTTCTTACTGGCCAACATACAGCAGGAAACAAACATCTGCTTCACCTTAGCATCTGATGAAGTAGACCATTGCCTATGAAAGCTTTATGCCTCTCTGAACTAGTTAATCTCTAAGGTGCCACCCTGCCTTGCCTTCTTCACTACTTTATAGTCATTTCACTGAAGTCAGTAGACCTATTAACATGCTTGAAGTTAGACATGTGCTTTAATACCTTGCTGACTCATCACCTCTGTACTGTTCGGGTTTCTTCATAATTAATGAACAAGTTGGCGGGGGGGAACCCAACAGCCTGAAACATAATAAAAATAGATTGTTCCTCCTTCCACTGCAGTCACAAAGCAGAGATAACACAATGCTCTCACCAAATCCTTATAAACTCTGACAAGGCAATTTCCTCCAGGGTACTTATTCACTATTCAACTCGTGTCCCATTGACTATATAAATCTAATGTGAAAATAATTCTTTATTTCCCTTAAGATAGCAATATAATGAGAAACTAGCACACCCTGTACATCAGCTGGTCTCAGGGAAGCTTTAAAATGATTTTCTTTTGGAGAAGGTCTATGTTTGTTTCCCTTTATAGGGGTTGTGGTATATTAAGTCAAAAACAGTTTCAACACAGTCAAACAGCAGCACCAGTGTCAGGTCCTGTGTTTGAAGTGCACAAAACCCCCTGATGCTTTAAATGCGTCTTCTGTGTGGTCACAGGTACTTCCACTCAGCAGCCCATTTCTATCCAGCAGGGCATGTAAGCCCCCATTTAACTTCAATGTGTCCTATAAGTAAGTGCATCCGAGCTATTAGACCGATATAACGATGTCCTCTCTAGGGGCCAAGGGGAAATAGCAGGATCACCTAGTCTGACATCTGTAAAGCACAGGATGTTTCCCTGAGGGTGTTTTAGACATCCACCTTGAGTAGTTTTCAAGGAGTTCTGATTTCCAGGAAGTGCTCAGTACCCATCTTCTGAAAAACAGGTTCATTTAAGGTATTTAAAACTTAAATCTGTGCAGAACTATAATACCTGTGAAAAACCTCTTTATTTCTCAAGACCGTGGCTCCAACACTCAACCTTCCTGTCCCAGTCCTGGCTTTCAAACAACCTCATAATCAGAAGCAAACTCCTCAACAGATACCAATGGGACATAACATTGCCTTAACAAGAAATGCAGATCTTGTCAATGCATCTCTACTGCAACCACCATCAGCATCCCCATAACAAAACCATCAAAATCCATGGATCCAACGCACGTCTATACTTGAATGTGGAATATATCATCCACTGCACTAATTATCCTCATGTAAGATATGTGGCTGAAACTAGACAAACATACACTCCAGCATGAATGATCATAGGAAAAAGATAAAAGACAGATACCAGAGGAAGGGTACCTTGTGCCTGAAAGCTTGTCTAATATCTTTCCCTACTAAAGAGCTTGACCAATAAAGGATATCACCCCAAAAATACCCTTGCCTCTTTATCTTGAAGACAATGATAGACCCAATTAATTAACCGCTACCTCACTCCACTTTTACCTTCATGTAGCTCCACTGAAAACTGAGCTGTGCTCAAACATAACTGAAACAATACACAAAGATGCATCAAGCCTAGGTTGCTTCTAGCTTGCAAGATAAACACACTAAAATCCAATTTCTATTCTCTCTAAAAGAGACTTTGAGAGAAATGGTTTCAATTATGTTATATGTCACATCATCACCCATGACAAGCACACAAAGACCAACAATAATAACTCAAAGATGGGTAACTGGCGATTTGAAATATGTTCTGGTCTTTTCCTTTAAGCTGAGCACTCTCACTGTTATTTCAGAAATAAGCAATCACATACCCTGTTCAGATGTAGATAGGCGTGGTAGCAAAAGAGTACCCTCAGCTACTCTAACAGTTTCCCATATAATGTTCTTTTGGCTGATGTTTTATGAAGTGACTGAGTGGTTTGCAAGCATTCATTATGGAGATCCACAGGAAGCTGGATAAACAGAGCTATGTGTGCACTAAGCTTGTTTCACCATCAAGACTTATTGCTTTTAAAGCTTTGTAGTGTCATGGAAGGCACTGTGTCATTAGCAGTGTATATGGGAAACTTTAGACTGAGTAGGCACAAAGGCAATCAGAGGTAATTAAGTACTAGTCTAAATGAGAATTGTGTTTCCTGTTGGAAAAACAGACCTGACCTTGAGTTTCTCAGACTTACTCTATATGAAGAAGCTCAGTATAACTTAAGGAGTAAGATGTTATTAATTTATTTGTATTGGAGTCTTGCTGAAAACCCACCAGGCCCAAGCTTTAACCACAGACCAGATCTGATTTTGCTTAGCTCTGTGCAAACAGAACAAAGAGAGTCCCTTATTGTAACCAGAGCCATCCCTAGGGTACAGCAAATCGGGGCAACTGCCCCAGGCCCCAGGTGGAGTGGCCGCGACCCCTCCTGCGTGGCCCGCCTGGAACTGGTGGCTCAGCCCCACACCACGCCACAGAAGAAGCATGGAGACACTCCCCCACCCCCTTTGTGGTGGTACCATGGCCCTGCACAGGCTGATCTGCCCCGGGCCCTGCACCCCCCTAGGGTTGGTTCTGATTGTAACAATACCGTGGAAATACAGTTGTAAACCTGGATATAGGTGTCCACAATCTAGTAAAACAAACAAAAAAACCCAACCCCCCCCCAAAAAAAACTCCACCTTCCAGGGACATCAGAGAGTTCCCCACCTGCAGTGAAAACACAGTTCCCCGCTTCTATGGGAAGACAAGAAATCTTTAATTCAATACTGTAGAACCCACTGAAAATTCAAACTGAACTCAGTTTTCACATGGAAATATATCCTTATTGCCATAGACAGGGTGAAGTGCTGTACGCCAAGGGTGTCAAATTTATCCAGCCCCACTGGCTGGATTAGGCATGCAGGCCACATCAGGCCCGCAGACCAGCCCCCACATGCTGGATCCAGTGCACCGGGCCAGTCCAGCGCAGGCCTTGTATGCAGCCCATGCACTAGACTGACCCTGCATGCTGCTTGGAGCACCCATGCTGGCTCCTGACCCGCAGGGCAGGTCTGGTGTGCACGCTACCTCTGGCATCTATACCGAACTAGCCCCAGGTCTGGATCAGGTCCAGTGGGATCCAGCGCACAGAGTCAGTGTGTCATGGGCACCACATGTAGTGTGCATCCTGGACTGACCAGGTGCAACCCACACCAGACTGACTCTGTGCAGCTCAAGCCAGTTCCAGCTCTACACAAGTGTGAGGGCCTGATCTGGGGTGTGTGCTGCTTGTGGCACCCATGCCAAACCATCTCTGAATGCTGGATCCCACATACTTGGCTAGCTTATAGGCCTGAAGCAGACCTGCCCTGGATCCAGTATGCAGGGGCAGTCCAGCATAGGTACCACATGCAGCACATGCCCAGAATGGCCTTATGTATCTTGGGTAGTTTATGCCCCAGACAGGCCCTGCAGGCCTTGTGCAGCACGTACCAGCTCCAGCCCCCAAACCACATGCAGCCTGTGTGCAATGGGCTCTGCACACTGCATGCAGTGCATGGAGAGGGGGTCGGTGCATGCTGCACATGGGGCCAGTCCAAGATCCGCAAGCAGTACTACAAGCCAGATGTTGGGTTCTGTGGGCCATGTCTTGGACACACCTGGTGTAGGCTATAAGACAGGGCAAAAGCAGTAAGAACTGAAATCTGCAAGTTTAAAATTCTGTGAAAAGTATCAGAAAACATCAGAACATTTGGAACCTGCTCAAAAATATCCGAGAAGGACAGAATTAGCACAGAATTTAGTCAGGGACAATCCTGCCTTGAGCAGGGGGGCTAGAACAACCTCATGAGATCTATTCCAGCCCTATTTTCCCATGATCCTGTTGCACTAGATAAGAAAAGCCTGTAGTATGGTACAACCAAAACCTGGTACATATCTGGGAAGAGATGTAGGACTGTGGCATCTAAATAAGTTAGTTAATCAGCAAATTGTAAGGCGCATGGCATCAAATGTGATTAAGTGTGTGCAGGCAATGATGTGGACTTCATGTAAGTGCTTCTAATGTATAAAAAAAGTAGAACAGAAATGCACTTTGGATCTGTGTTTAACCCTTCACTATCCCAGCTGTTGGCCAGTTTGATTAACTGGCTGGTAGTATGAATAAAGGCTACACTACTTTTATACTCCCTGAATAGCTGCCACGTGCTTATTTGAACCATGGTGCAGTAAAACCCAAGAAAACCATGGAGGTCAATAACAAAGGGTCCTCACAGCAGCTCGTCATGGACATAAAACTTCTTATCTCAACAGCAAGCACGATCCTTGCATCTCTTCAGGACAATCAGCACTAAATAAGTCTTTTCGGAGCTGCCAATACATGGACTAGAGCAAAACTATTGACTCTCTCTCCATGTATGTCCTTGAATTAAAATAAGAGATCATAGCTGATTCAGTCTCACACAGAAAGCCTGCTTGCTGCCAGTTATGGACTGGAGTTTGGCCAGAAGGTGTTGCCATCTACTGGATAAACAGCGAGGTCTTATCGCTCATAGGTTCATAGATGTAGGGTCGGCAGGGACCTGAGCAGATCAAATGGAAATCATTCTCTAAGATGGAATTCACCAGTCCAGTCCAAGACCCGTGCATGAATGCCATTAGCTTTTGTCGCTCTAGCACTGGGCCTTAAAATCACTCCACCTACTCAGAGGCGATTTCCATTAAAAATTGTTAGCATAGCACAGTATGCCACTGTTTACAAAGAAAAGTAGCCTGATACAGGATGATAAACCCTGGAACACAACCAGCGCCCACTTCTCTTTGCATTTTGCGCAAAGCTTCTTTTTTTTAAAAAAAAATTAAAAATATATTTGATTCTTTCTTAAATGCAATCTACCATGGCTGCCATTCTTGCTGGCACCCCCCAAAGATACACCAGCTCTTCACAAGAAATGATTGATCAGTAATTTTCATATTCATCCTTCTACTTACTAACAAAATGGTGATTCCATTTTTATATCCATAAAACCAATAGGATTGGTAATAGTGATAGACAGCATATCAAAAAGCCATTCTTTAAGAGAGAAAGGCAAGAGGCGACATGGTTTCTGTATTCAGAGATCTGGGAAATCTAACAACTATTCTGAAAGGTCTGGCTTAGTTTCTAGAATTTTCCTTGGGGAAACTAATGCATCACGAGAAATTAGATGATCTCAGATGTCAGGATATTCTGTGCTACTGGGCTAATGGAGAGAGCAGTTTTACAGTATGAGACTGCTGGTATAAATAAGCATAGATCTATTGACCCCAATGGAGCTGCAACACAATGGACTTTGTCCTGTATTTTCCAGCTCGACATAAAACACAGTATTTTTCCATATCAAAAATGCTTCTTCACTGTGACTTACACCTACCACCTTGTGTCATTAACACCAACCAAATACAAGTTTACCTTTTCCGAAACATACACCACAAATACATCCCAAATGTATTTCACGTTGTCGCAGTATAATCAGATGCCAAAGTGAATGAATTTCATTTTTTCAGTGACACATGCATTTAGTTCAACATAATTAGCTGCTGCTTAAGTATTGCAGCCCCTTTCTTTCATAAGCTGGTAGACAGTATCACTGTAGTTCATTATCTTACTGGTTCTCCTGAAAAGTAGATTTGGTGTCCAGTGCCAAAAAATGCCTCCCTAACTTAAAGGCTTGTTGTGTAGGTTCAACATGGAAGAAATGACATCCTTGGAACAGGAAACCCCTATGACTGTATGACTATTGCATGTAAGTAGAAATGTGCTGTCATTCAGCCCAATGAAATGCTCATAGCTAAGACTATACGCCTGGGGGCACATATTAACTCATAGGTTAAACCATCTACTCTGATACCTGGCTTCTTTTGTTATAGGAATGGACTGAATAGCTCCTATAGCATTAAAAAAGTGCCACGTTCAGATGACAAGACCTCCAGATGAGGCAATGAAAATACTGATGGACTGGCCCAGTACCATAATGATATCAAGAAATAAATGATGTCTACCAGAAATACTCAGGAGAATAACACTGTTATGAAACCTCTTGGGATCTGCTCACATATTGCACACTCAAGAAATGTATATTCTATGGTCTGTATTATTTATACAAGCCCAGAGATGGAGAATGGGATTTTCAAAGCTACTCAGGGGATTTGAGATGCCTTCTCCCTGTTCACTTTAATTAGAACAGGAATTTAACATCCTTAAAAATGTCAAAAGTGTCTATAAGCAAGTAGGTTTGGAACAACCAAAAATAGGACTGGGGAGTATTGCTACCTCTACCCTATCGTGCACTCAAAATAATCAAGCCAAACATTTCTGCTCTTCTTACGGGGAAAACATTTTATTCATCAATATCCTTACTTCTGCAACACCAGTATCTGGATGGGATTGAAATGGAAAAAAAAAAAAACAAATATAGGACAAAAAGGCTGTGCTCCCCATTTAGACAAAACCAATGAAAAAAAAATCCATAAAAAAGCTTGTAGTTTTTTTAACAAGCCCAGTTCAATTTTGTAGCTATGTAGGGCTGGCCATGTGGTCTAATCAGGCTGGTTCAGTCTGGAAGCAATAGCATTTTCTACTGATTTCTTGCTAGATGTTTTGGCTGGGGTTTTCAATGAGGTGAGGGAGATGCCCAATACCATGAACTTTTACTCAGACATGAGGGTCCAATTGCTTTAGGTCCTCTTGAAATGCCGTGCTTGTCCATATAACCAGTGGCAACGCATAAGGGATGCACGGGTGTGAATATGCACCCCCTGAGAGTGCTGGTGCACCCGTTGACAGCCAGTGTTCCCCGCTTGGGTGATGGGGAGGGGGGCAGGTAAGAGCACTGACGCCCCCCCTGTGACCACCGGATGAAGCGCCATGGCCGCTTCCAGGAGTGCTGTGGTCACTTCCTAGTCGGCGCAATCGGGCACAGGGGACCCTGACCCCCTGCCCCTGGTTGGCAAGATTGGCCACAGGGGGACCCCACCCCGGGTCACTGAAGGGGTATGTGCCCCCCCCCTCCCAAAGTGGCACCAGTTGCCCATACATACAACTGAATCTGTATGTTCCAGGGTAGCCCCAATTTGATAAAATGATTCAGTGAAAGAATAATAATAATCACACCCACTTACTGTATTAGCCTTCACTATTTCAGAGGAAGCAACAGCACTGTGGTGCACTGGCTCCAAAGAATGTCTGGGAACATTCAATACTATGCACTGTACACTGCTTAGACTTCCTTAACAGAAGTGCTTTTTTGTTCTTTTTTTTGTATAATAACAGCAACACTGAAATTATGTCAGAAGTACTGCAGGGACACCTTCCTTGCTTTTAGCATCTCTGACAATGCACTAGAAATACCTGATTGAATTCCAACCATAAAACAAAATGGAGGAGGAGGAGAAACCATCTGAAACGGTTTCAGCTCATTGAAACTATTGCCAATTCCATGCTTAAGTGAATCTTGGATGAGCCGGAAGCCAAGTGAGTGTATTGACACGCAAAAAGCATTGCTGTGCCTGAAAAATGGATGCCCATTGGAAGTTACTGAAAAATGGAGGACCAAATGATTTCACTCATGTCCTAATCTCAGTCATTTAAATGATCAAGGCCTCCATCTGCCAATTGCACCTGCCTCATCTAAGTCATGTGCCCATATGGTTCCACTGACTTGAATTCAGTTTCAAGCTGAGGTACCAAAACCAAATTTTCTTTTCTTTTGTTTATATCAGGGGTGTCAAATATATGGGTCCAACCCTTGGTGCTACCAGTGCGTCTTGGAGTTGCTTCACAGGCAGTACGTGAGGTGTGCCAGATGGCCCCATGCGCTGCACACAGCACCTGCTCCAGGGCACCTCCTGGAGCAGCAGAGAGAGTCCCACAGCACTGTGTGCAAAGGGCACTCCAGCGTTGTGCTGCACAACCTTGGAGAAGCCAGAGCAGGACCCCACCACAGCTGCTCCTGGATCCAGAATGGGGGGCCGGTTTGTGGGTCTAATCTGGCCTGAAGACTGCCCCCGCACCAGTCATCCAGCCCCTGGGACCAAATGAGGTTGCAACACCATATTAAGGCAACCATGATGCAAGAAGATCCTGAAGCTCCAAACTTTATAGGCAGAGAATATTCAGAGCTAGGTTTTATAGTAATGCTGTAATGCTAATAGTTCATCTCTCATAGCCCTGCACTCCTGACAGCGCCCTGGTGTATGCTTTGGAGACTTCCTGTGGAAAGAGCAGGTTAAAAAGTGCTCAAGTGTTAGGCTCTGTGATCAAAATAATTATTGTACTTAATTCTTTGAGAGGCTACTCTCTCCAGGGCCGCCACGCTGACTGAGTTCACTGGGAAATGATGCAAGTTCTCCTGTAACAGCAATGTTCATGCCCTCCCAGACTAGAAAGAGAAGAGACATTTATAGGATTCATTTCTACCCTTCCTTACACAAACACCCAAAGACTTTGCTACCCTAGGGATTCTTCCTCCGGCATTGCTAGCTTGGCACCAACTGCCTGAGGGTGAGGGGGGAGAGGGGACAGCAAATGGATGTACCTTGTCTACCCCTCAGGAGACAGACAAGCTCTCTTCCATGGCACCTAATCACTGAGCCCTAGATCTCTATTTTTGGACTGCTGTACACATTAATCAGTCATTGTGGCTGTCAGTTATCATTGTAGGTCAGACACAAAACGTCGGATAGGCTCCTTCAAAAATCCCAGATAACATCTTCAGGGGATCCTTTTCCCCCTACTGTCAGGGTCAATCGGAGGCCTCACTTTACATTGATGTAAAACCTGGAGCCTCTCTCGTGATGTCTATAAAATTAGAATTGGTCCTGTTTTTGTCTTTCTGAAAATGATACTTAGCTGTAGGAAAAAATGTGAATTTGAACCTGGAGATGAGAAAACATTGCTGTCTGAGAATACCTTTATACCATCTAGGCAAGCAATTTACAATATGCCATGCAGTTACCTGTCATTTGGACTATTAAGGTGGACCATATTCGACTTGCATCTTGTGAAAAAAACACAATAAACCCAACAGGATAGCAGCAAAACTCTGCACTGACTAAGGCTCAAGTGCCGGCTAGCACTAGCCTTAATGTCACCCCTACATGTAGAAAAATTGAGTCTGTGGCATTGCAACCATCATCAGAACCACACCAGAACACTAGACAGACTATAGTTATTCCATCGTAGAGGTGAGATTTTGCTACGTGCCACATATTTACACTGGACTTTTGGACAAACTGTTTCTCTTATTCCTGTTCTCATTCATCCTTGCTGAAGAACCTTCCTGCTGCAGGGCTTTCTGTGACATATGTACTGCAGCACAAGGGATGTGGTCAGGTAGAAACTTTCTTCATTGGCCGGTTATCTACCCAAATCCTCTTTTGAGGCCTTGTATCAGATTTAAGCAGATGTCGTGTTGATTCTCGGCATGGGGTTGGACTTTGTCCTATATATTAGATACTGTTTCCGTCAGAGCCAAAGCGAGTTTTGATAAGCGACTTTCACAGGCACAGACTCATGCTCAGTAATAATTATACATTATATGCATTTAATGGGAACCGACTCTTACACTATAATGAAGAACTATATTTCACAGCTCCACTTGCTTTTTCCTCATCTGGTTTCTCCTTTTTCCTACTGAGCACTGGAGATGTAAAATGAATTAGTGATATTTCATTGGAGATTTGGTGTTGGGGGAATAGGAGGAAGCTATATTAAAAACCTGTGGAATAGTCATTTAAAAATAAAATCCTAGTTCTGCTCAGCATTTTGTGGATGTATGTGCCTCAGAAATGAAACCAAGGATCAAAGTAAACACTATGTATGGTGGGGGAGGGGTGTTTCCCCTATACCAAGGTTCATTTCTAAGTCAACAGTCCTTACACATATTCATATCTCACTGTAAACCTATTTATTTGGCCAAATAGAAAATAAGTTAGGTGCACTCTATGTATGTAATGTTTTTAGCACCTGCTAAGATTTGTGAAATCATGTGCATGAACAGCTGCAAATCTGGAGGTGGACCAGGATTTTATGTTTCCAGTGGGGGTCAGGTATGGGGGTTTTGCGCCAACCCATTATAAAGTTACCTGCAGAGCTGATTGAAATACCAAATCTGTTTCATACCCCCTGCTCCCCTCCTTCCTCCCCGCCCCACAATGAAATTTCAAAATTTCTGCTTTTCATAGATTCATAGATGCTAGGGTCGGAAGGGACCTCAATGGATCATCGAGTCCGACCCCCTGCATAAGCAGGAAAGAGTG
>NW_017728932.1:9653762-9658147 GCF_001723895.1 Crocodylus porosus | reverse complement strand
GAGACTGACTGGCCTATAGTTACCCGGGTCCTCCTTCCTCCCCTTCTTGAAAATGGGAACCACATTGGCCCTTTTCCAGTCCTCCGGGACTTGACCCGTTCGCCACGAGCGTTCAAATATTCCCGCCAGTGGCTCTGCAATGATGAATCATACTGATTCAGAATGGTTTTTTTTTTTAAATTCCTCCTGCTTAATGAAGATCAGGTGAAAAGGGTTCCTAGTGGCCAGAAAGGCAATAGCTCATGAAAGAGTTGACTGAAAAGCAGAGTAGAGCAGGTGATCCTTCTTATGAAGCCAGAGCCCCTAAACGAAAAAAGACAGGGGAAGATCCATGCTGATGCGCACAGTAGATACCACAAAGTACGATTTCTGGCAATCTCTGTCTTATTCACTCTTCATTCTCAGTCCACTGGTGACCTTAAATGGGCACCAGAGGGAATCCATTTAGGTGCAGATAAGCAACCATTCAAAAAGATATTTAAAATAACAGCATGCACCATGTCTTAGATTGAACTCTACCTCTGGAGACTGGACACACGTTTTCAGAAGAGTTCTCAGGTTCTTTACTTAAAACTATTATTCAGCTTTCCACACCAGGAAGGGAACAATAGTCCCAAATCACTGTTATCAGACATGAATTGTAATGTACATGTACAAAGAAAATAAGAAAAGTCAGTTTTTATGGAGTGGCTGCCGTAGGGATTTCATTCAAAATGATCGTCTTCAATTTTATTAAAATCAATAGGAGATTTTATTACAGTATAAATTAAATGAGAGGCTATTTGCTCCTGGGATACCAAAAGCAATAGTATGAAAACTGCTTCAAGCCATGGTATTCATCGAGATGTCTTAGCTAATGTTATCTATGTGCAAGCATGGAGCTTCATTTTTTTTTCTTTTTTTCCTTTCTTTTTTTTAAATGCAAGACAGCTTGTAGAATGTAGCTGAGGGTCAGAGAAGGATATTCAGATATTTTTAAAGGCACAGGTTCTCTAAATGCTTCAAATGTATTAAGGGCTATTGAACATGTCTTGCTATGAGAGATTTAAAGAGCCCAATCTGTTAAACATATTAAAAAGAAGATTGAGAAGTGACTTGAGTACAGTGTATAAGTACCTTCACATGGAGAAAATACAGGGTACTAAGCACTACTACAGGATTCTTTAATCTAGCAGAGAAAAGCATAGCAAGAACCAATAGCTGGCAGTTACACCAGGCAAATTCACATTAGTAGCAAGTCACACATTTTTAGCAGTGAGATGATTAGCAATTGGGATAAACTACCAGAGGAAGTCATGCATTCTCCTTCCTTTGATAGTTTAACATCTAGACTCAACTTTCTTCTGGAAAATGTACATATTTTCTCAAATACAACATACACCTTTCCTGCTCTTCTTCCCCCCATCCCCCGCAAAAAAAAAAAAAAAAAATCAGCCCCACAAAAGTAGGGTGCATGCATCTAGTCAGGAATCTGATTCCTGCATGAGACAGAAATACCCTGCCTTGATTTCTATTCCACAGTACAGCAGCTGTGGCATGAATACTCAGACAGCTGAGTGAGTCAACTGACTTAACAGTTCATTGCCCTTAACTCTACAGGTGTTAACAATTGTCTTTCCCTTTTAATGGTTTTGATGTTCCACTGATCAAGCTAATCTTTTTTAAAGACAATTCTGCTGTCTGCTAGCTGCTCCTGATCTCTCTCCTCCTCTTTCACAGCACTGGACATCCTTAAGCTCTTAAAGGTCAGCCTTCATCAGCAGCTAGGGTTTCAGCTTTAGTTAAGCAGGAAAGTCAGCTGAAGACAAGTCATCTGAAAATTAGTTCCTGCTCCATGCAGCCATAACTCTTGAACAATTTTTTCCCTCTTCACTCTGCCTTTTACAAATAAAGCACATATTAGATTCCAGGGCACGTTGTATGTGAGAAAATGTGGCACTTTAATTAAACACAAGTTAATAGATTCAGTCAGGGAAGCAGGGTGAATTTCTATGATCTCTGTTAAAAAGGAGGGCTGAGTAGATGGTCTAGTGTTTCCCTCTGTCCTTAAAAACTATGGACCTGTAAATAAAAACAGAAGGATAACTAAAAAAAGCAGAGACTGAAGGGACAAACTGAAATGTTGTGCATTATTATTGATAAAGATGGATTTTCAAGGCCTGTGATTACGATGACATTGTGATCAAACACCAAATCGCTATGGGGAAAGCTAAGGAGAAATAGCAGCTTCTACCAGTTGTGGTCCCCTTACTAAAAAGAAAAGAAATCTGACTTTCAAGGGCTATGTCTATTCCAGAACTAGCACACATTAGCAAATACTACATCACACAAGCAAGCATGACCAAATAGTGCCTAAGCTCAAAACGTGGAAGGGGTACAGTCTTGGACACTGAAGTCTGCTGTTTATCCATAGGAACTGAATGAATTGGCAGTGTAAATTGCATGAATTATATGAATGAGTAGTGCTGCATTCATTGCTACAGCTTCTTCCTATACAAACTTGAAGATTTCCAATGGTTTCCAACATAGGCATGAAGATTTGCATGGCAGGAACTGGACTATATGCATGGATGGAGAACTACCACAGAGCAGCTGATATGCAGTAACCATACATCATGGGCCCTTCTTACCCCATGCTAACTGAAAGCTAATAAAGGTAGGTCCCACTACAATAAGACACAGAGCAGCTAACAACCAAATGCTAGACTTTATCATACTGGTTCTAGTAACAAGAGATATTTCATCACTCATTGAAATTAATGAGAATTTTGTTAGATAAGGCTCAAAACGTGTGCACTCCTGCAAAAGACATGTGCAGGTGTACTCACGTACATCAGAACAACTTGATTTCCTATAAACTATCCTTTCCTGAAGGTAGAAGCTATTCTAAGCAGACAGGGCAAAGTAAATACACATGGCCCATATGTGCACTCAGGGAGAAAATTACATTAACAAACTGCCTATATTTTATTGAATGCTAGCAGGCAAACACCTGGAGGTAGACTTACCATCCCCTCCTTGAGATACAGATAAGCTCAACTTAATCATTACCTTATGATCTATGACTTCTTCAGGTTATAGTCATGTTGATGCTATCTGGGCAAGGTGGATGGAAAGAAGTCTCTTTCTACGCCTATCCAAGCGGAGCAGCAAAAGGAACATCGTGTTTTTAATTAAATGTACTACGAGCAATATAGCAACAATTCACCAACCTGGTTTCACCGCCCCAGAATTTCCTGAGGACATCAACTCAGCAGCTGCATTGAGGATGAATGTCAAGAGCATTAATGAATCAACCCTGCCTTTTCCAAATACTCTATACATACCTGTAGCAAGAAAACCCAACTTATTACCAAAATTTTCTGTCTGCACCACAATTTAATGCTAAAATCTACTGTAATAAAAATAACTAGCCACTGTGCAATGCGGCATATTATGCCAGGTATTTCCTGATTCTGATGTGATGACACTGATAACGTTATCCTGGTTTCTTAGTTTTTACAGTAATTTGTGCCTTAGCTTTCACACTTGAGAACTAGAATTTTCAAATGATAAGCGAACCTAAAGCCAAATGTAAACCCATTCCATCTTCTCCTCCAGTTGTTTAAGAAGAATAAGTCCTGGTTCTAATTTATACTACAAACTTCTTTTTCCCACCATGTTGGCATTATAAAGAGCCCCAAAAGTAGGCTTGCATTACTTTTTCACTCTCTTTCAGACCACTTACTTTCCAAAAGTGGTATAAAGCAAACAGCATAAATGAGAATTGGGTCCACATAGCTGAAGACTAGAATGGACCCTTGTGCCTCACATAAGACTCATATTTTGCCTAGAAATTCTTGCATCAGGCTAATAGTTGGTCGTTGAACTTGTACTTGGTCCCATCTACTTGGTGATTAATTTTTAATATTCAATTAAGATTTAATATGTGCACCTAAAGGAGAAGCTGTGGTTTTGGACCTGACTTATCGTAGTGGGAGACATCCAATGCAAACTTCTTATAACCTAGCCCCCATTCAGGCACTGCTTTCAGAGTTGAACATGGCATTTCTTTCCAGCTGGTAACAAAGGAATGCTGTACCGAACAAATGGATAAGGTTCAGGATCCAGAGGAAAAGAAAACTTTAACCAAAATGACCATACCCTTGCAAAAATGTTAGTTTTGGTCCCCCAAAAAGCCCCCCCCCCCCTTTTTTTTTTTTAACAGAACATTCGACTGAAAAATTCAACTAGCTCTAGATGAAACAGTTCAAATAAAATTGGCAGCATGTTTCCCTAGATTAAAAATGTATGGCAATATAAACACAAGAAGAGCATTTAGTCCTGCTTTTTCTGTTACTTCCAATGGAATTTTTATAAGACAACTGGTTAAATGAGGACTTGCA
>NW_017728932.1:9650459-9653662 GCF_001723895.1 Crocodylus porosus | reverse complement strand
TGCTCCTCCCCCCCCTTTTTTTTTTTTAACAGAACATTCGACTGAAAAATTCAACTAGCTCTAGATGAAACAGTTCAAATAAAATTGGCAGCATGTTTCCCTCAACAGCATTGTCATGGCAATATAAACACAAGAAGAGCATTTAGTCCTGCTTTTTCTGTTACTTCCAATGGAATTTTTATAAGACAACTGGTTAAATGAGGACTTGCAGAAATGAGTTACAGAATCGGTGTGTTCGTTTCATGAATTTAACTAGCCTTTCAGAGATACTTATTCATTTCCAAAGGGGGGAGGAGGGGAGAGATGAATTCATTGCGTGTCAATCGAATGCTAGCTTTTAATGTACAATATTATGCAGAGGTAGCCATCAATAGTTTGTGAGCAGCTTGAACAAAATAATTTCTCTGGGATGTGGAAGTATGGAAAACAAAACCTTTTAATCTATTGTGTTCTTCGTGTTCATATGGTTAATGGTCCTTTAATGTAGGTATTTACTTCACACGCTGAATGACAGACAGGTGTGTGGGTTGTATTACAGAAACTAGAGGCAACAGAAGCAGCACTGCTTTACTGGTTAAGTGTGCAGGGATGATGGGAGAGATTGCTTCATACATCTGCTGCACTATAATTAATGAAAGGCTGATTCAATTAATGATCTGCTTGAAAATATCAAAGCACGGAGAGAATTAGAAAGTGGAGCTTGCTTTTAAATAACAATGGGACATTTTTGTTCTTCTCATTTTGTTCTTCCCACTTTTTTGTAATGTGCCTAGTAGACCTGTATTGTAATACACAAAAAGAGGAAATATGAACAGAATTCACATAATGACACCCACAAATTTACAAAGCTTCTGTGTCAGGTAAGGGGCTTGGGGTTAAGGGATGAGACTGAGCCTTGGGAGATCACACACATACACACGTACAAACACACATACACGCAGGATTTTTAGTCTAAAATCCAAATTTATCCTTTACAGAACTCTACTGAAGCCAACAGAATAGCTATACAAATGCCTGAGGTCTAAGTGCCTGATTCTCTGCCCACTTTTGTCTACTTTTTCCTGTGATATAGGGGCAGGTCCAGGAGGGTGCAATGGTGCAGTTGCACCCCATCTTTGATTCCTGGTCCACCCAGAGTTTAAAACCAACTGTCTGGCAATGCAAGCAGCATTTGTATTCAGGCAGCAGTGACCAAGTCGATTGACTTTGTGGCTTGTCGTCGTCTACCTGATTCCTTCTAAACTCCTTATTCCGCTGGTTTTAATGATCCTCCCTCCTTTTTAATGGTCTTGATATTCAACTAATCAAGCTAGCCCTTCTTCTGCAAGTCTACTGTGCATTAGCTGCTCCTGGCACTGTAGCTCCTATTTCATAGCCCTCCATGCTGTTTTTAACTCTAGTTAAAAACATTAACTCAGGTATGGAAATAACCCTTCAGTGAAGCATTGAATGCAGCGTCAAGATGCTCAAAAAGGTTATGTTTTGTTTTCTGAAACTGAAAAAAAGATGTTCATTTAGTTTTGACTGTAGGACTAATGAAGCAACATATTTTGATTATTTCTGCCTAGTTTCTATGTTTTTTTATGCATAATATACGATAGAACAAATTTATGCCCACTGTCTTGCACGTATATTTGTTTTTGCTCTGATCTCAAACTGAATAAGGCAGCCCTAGGGCCCAAACTTATTAGTACAACTTCTAGTTTCTCTTTAACTTGATAAAAATATGTGTTGCACTATATGTGAGGATGCACCATACCAACTGCAGCCCCCATTTCAAAATCCTGGATCTACCCATGCTGGGATGGCACCTTTGTTCTCAATGGAGTGACTCCTAAAGAGGATGAGTTTAAACATTTAATTATTCTTAGGCAGCACTGAGGTACATACAGTATAACATCACCTTTTACAATGCCACACCTTACAAGGCTAAAATAAAGCAGCTTATATATACAGTAAGAGCTACAGACGCTAGCAAATTTTGACAAAGCCAGTGGCCCAGCATGTGAAACAGTCGCACTGAAGAGTTCAGCTTACTACACCTTGTGCTTGTTGTGTGGAACGACTTTGAACATAACCACATCAAGACTCATTGGGACCTTGCTCGTCTGTAGGGAAGTACTGGATGTGCATGCACTGCTCTTAAACCTTAGTATAAATAAGCAAGCACAAATTCTTAATAAAGGAGGTTTGTTCCTTCAAAGGATTCTCAGACAGGGAAAGACAGAGTTCTTTCTACGCATGGGCATCTGCATGGCACCGGTTTTTTGTTTCTGTTTTTCTGCTGGCTTGCAGCCCTCAACCTTGGCTGTGACAACAAATTGCCAAACTGAATTGATTGGTTGCAATCTGGAGGTAACATTGTGTGCCCGCATCACAGATACTGATTGCAAATGATCGTCTCATCTCAAGTTCCTTTGAAAATGTTTCATTAAGATGCCAAACAGCCCACAGATCTGGTCAGAGCCTGCTCTCTGGATTACACCGTTGGAGTTGATCCAGATTTAAACTTGTGCAAGTGCAAAATTTAGCTTTGTATGTGCTGTACCTGACTGAGTCCAATGAGATGCACTTAATAAATTAAGCTAGAAATCAAGTAGGAAACATATACATGGTGCCAAACCACTATTAACGCAAGAAACATTACTAAGGAACAGACTGCTTAAGGGCTCAACCTTTATACTGTGCAAACTGAGCACTAGAAGTCTGGGATTGCATTCTGATTAAATACCTTCCCAACAGAAGCATTTTGGGTCCAAATCTTTATGGGCAGCAACCTTTAATTCCTTAGTCAGACAGACAAACTGAAAGATGAGAGCTAGGCAGCCTCCAAAACACTCATGTAAACCGCTAATATGCAACATGCCAGTGTTTTAAGGGTTAAAAATATTCTAAAACCAGACAGAGAAAGCTGAGTTCTTAACTGATATGCCAACGTTTTGGTAACACTCCAGGAAAGATGTGAAATACTTTATGCGTTTAGCAGATATGAGGCTATCACTGATAACAGCCAATATGCTGTCAAAGTTGATTTAGTAATAAGTAAAGTAGCATTTGAGAGGCAACTGTGTGATTAACTCATTCTGTCAAGTCTCTCTATATTTGTGAACAGTCCTACTAACACTGAAGCAAGGGGGGCAAGAGTGCCTGAAAGCTCCCTTGGCTCACCAAGGGCGTCTGAGAATGCCTGATTGCCAAAAAGG
>NW_017728932.1:9604341-9650144 GCF_001723895.1 Crocodylus porosus | reverse complement strand
GTGGGGCCCCTGCAAGATACTCTGGGCAATCTGGTGGTTGCACCAGAGGAGAAAGCAGACCTCTTTAACCAATTCTTCACCTCCGTTTTCTTGTGCAGGGTCCAGGACTCCCCCACCACAATGCAAGACGGACTCGAGGGGAATGCCTCCAGACCTCAAGTAGGGGAGGACTGGGTTAGAGAGCTTCTGGAGGGGCTGGAGCGATGTGTTCAAATCAGTGGGTCCAGATGCTCTCCACCCCAGGGTGTTGAGGGAGCTAGCAGGGGTTATTGCAGGGCCCTAGGCACGGCTTTATGAGCGCTCCTGGTGCTTGGGCCAAGTGCCAGATGATTGGAAGATAGCCAACATGGTCCCCCTCTTTAAAAAAGGGAGGAGGGAGGACCCGGGCAACTATAGGCCCCTCAGTCTTACCTCAATCCTAGGGAAAGTCTTTGAGAAGATCATCAATGAGCACATCTGTGATGGGCCGGCTTCAGGGATGATGCTCAGGGGCAACCAGCACGGTTTCATTAGGGGCAGGTCATGTCAGACCAACCTGATTGCCTTTTACGATCACGTCACAAAAGCATTGGATGCAGGTGTCGCCGTGGACGTCATTTTTCTGGACTTCAGCAAGGCCTTTGACACTGTCTCCCACCCCATCCTCATTAAAAAAAACTAGGCGACTGTGGCATTGATGCCTACACAGTCAGATGGATTGCAGATTGGCTGAAAGGTCGCACATAGAGGTGGTGGACTGGTCATAATCGACCTAGGGGGAAGTGGGCAGCGGAGTCCCCCAGGGCTCGGTTCTTGGGCCCGCGCTGTTCAATTTCTTTATCAGTGATTTGGACGACAGGGTGAAAAGCAACCTGTTTAAATTTACAAAATGTGGGGTGAGGTGAGCACACTACTAGGGAGGAAAAGACTGCAGCAAGACCTGGATAGGTTGCAGGGGTGGGCTAACAAAAACAGGATGCTTTTCAATACTGACAAGTGCAGGGAGCTGCACTTGGGCAGTAGTAACCAGCAGCACTGGGAAACTCCCTTCTTGAGAGCACAGAGGCAGAAAGGGATCTTGGAGTCATTATTGACTCCAAAATGAATATGGGCCGACAATGCGAGGTCACGGTTGGCAGGGCTAACCGCACTTTGTCGTGCATCCACAGATGCATCTCAAGTAGGGACAAGGAGGTGATCCTCCCCCTCTACATGACACTGGTCAGGCCACAGCTGGAGTACTGCATCCAGTGCTGTGCGCCCCACTTCAGGAGGGATGTGGACAACATGGAGAGGGTCCAGAGGAGGGCCACCCGCATGATCTGGGGACAGCAGGGCAGACCCTGCAATGAGAGACTGCGGGACCTAAACCTGTTCAGCCTTCACAAAAGAAGGCTGAGCAGGGACCTGGTGACCATCTATAAACTCACTAGGGGGGACCAGAAGGGTTTGGGAGAGATCTTGTTTCTCCTAGCGCCTCCTGGCATAACAAGAAATAACGGCCACAAGTTGTTGGAGAGGAGGTTTAGATTAGACATCCATAAGAACTACTTCACAGTCAGGGCGGCTAGGAGCTGGAACCAACTTCCAAGGGAAGTGGTGCTGGCTCCTACCCTGGGGGCCTTTAAGAGGCTTGATACCTACCTGGCTGGAGTCATCTGAGCCCAGTTTTTCTCCTGCTCAGGCGGGGGGTTGGACTTGAAGATCTACAAGGTCCCTTCCGACCCTACTTCTATGATTCTATGAGTCTATGAACTGAACGCATGCATCATCATAAAGGGCTCAACCTGCCCTTTTAAACAAAGACCAGGTCCCACAAATGGTGTCAAGTCATAGATTGATTCATAGAGCCACAGATTGCAAGGCCAGGAAGGACTTTGGAAGATCATCAGGTCCAGCCCCCTGCACCAAGCAAGAAAGATAATGGGGGGCCAGGTGACCCCACCAAGGTGACTGTCTAGTCTCCTTGTGAAGATTTCCAGGGTAGGTGATTGCACCACCTCTGGAGGGAGCTTATTCCACAGTCTGGACACTTTGACTGTGAAGTTTTTCCTAATGTTGAGCCTGAATCGATCTTCCAGGAGTTTGTGGCCATTACTCCTGGGTTTCCCCTCGGATGCCCTGGTGAACAGTTGCTCACCGAGCCCTTGATGTACTACACTAGTGTAGAGGTAAGCTGATACTAGCTCCCCACTCAGCTTTCTTTTCCTCAGGCTGAAGAAATCCCTCAGCCTTGCCTCATAGGACTTGCCTTTTAAGACTGATCATATGGGTCGCTCTTCTTTGGACTCTCGCAAGCTTATCCACATCCTTGTTGAAGTGCAGTGCCCAGAACTACATGCAGTACTTCAGTCTCACCAATGCTGAATAGAGTGGAATAATCACCTCCTTGATTTTGCTGGACATGCATCGAGTGATGCCAGAATATTATTTGCCCTACTGGGTACAGCATTGCATTGCCGGCTCATATTCATACTGTGGTCTATCATTACCCCCGGGTCCCTTTCATTCATGGTGCTAGTCACTGACCCCTGCGGGACACCATTGCTTACTTCTCTGCAGGATGACAGAGATCCATTCACTACGACTCTCTGGGTCCTATCCGGCAGCCAGTTTCTCACCCACCTGCCTCCCAAGGAGTTAAGCCCACAATCCTCCAATTTTCTCGTGAGGACATCATGGGATACTAGATCAAAGGCCTTTTGGAAATCTAGGTATACAATCCATCAAGCTCTATCATGTCTAATGGTGTTAGGCTGATTTCTAGGGACTAGGCTCACAATAAATACCAGATAAGGTGGAGAAATACAAATACTATATTTATTTTTTGCATACAACATGCACCTTTCCCCCAAAAAGCAGCTCCCCCTCCATCCCACACTGTCAAATGCAGGCATGTGCATTAAGGGAAGCTGTTTTCTTCACTGGACAAAAAGCATGTCTGGAGGCATTGTGCATGCCATGCACCTAACCAGATGGCTGCCACTTACCGAGCTCAGCAAGCTGAAGGGGTGCAGTCCTGTGTTAACTGTTTAAGCAGTATAGCTTGTGGCTGAAGCAGCAAGTGAGCTGCTGATAGTTTCTTGATGAGGCTTGTGATATAGAAACAACACTTTATTTACAGGAATTTAAATAAAGAACTATTTATATTAAAGAACAACCTTCCTACTACCCTTGCAAGGGTCTGGACCTAATTTTGTGCAAAGTGCTCATGGACATAGAGGCCATGTCCAGACGAGCACAGCCATGAGGGATGTGGTGCCTCTGACATGTCTGCAGTGCCACATAGTGCACATTTAGTTGTTCTTTGCACTGCAAGGGAGAAGGAGGGGGGTGACCCCTGGATATCCAGGGGTTAAAAAAGAGAACCACGGAAAAAACAGGGAACAGCGCATGCGGGGGCAGCATGCACCACTCAAAACCAGAGCTGGGCCAGCCAGAGCCATGTTGCAGCTGCTGTCTGGCCTCTGTGTGGCAGGATCACCGCTGCTGCAGCCTCAGGAGACTACCAAGACCCCAGGTAAGGAATTAACCTTCTCAACTTTCCCAACTACCGCACACCAGACCACATGTGGCACCAACATTACTGGGGAAAACTAGCAGCAGCACCACAAGCTGTGCTGCTGCTAGTTGTCCCTACGGAACCAAATGTCCACACACATGTGGACATGGCCAGAGTGTCCTGGAAGTGTGGCAATCCAGGTGACAATCTGGGTAAGACTGCAGGCTGCAGGAACTTCCTGTCATATCAAGAAGTTCCTGCAGCCTTCTGTCTCACCCAGACCATCTCCTGCAATACCACATGTCCTGGATACTGTTTTTCCAGAAGGACTTACTGGATATCACCATCACCCATGATTCTGAACAAATCTTTCTTCAACATTTTGCCTTCTGTAAATAAAACACGTGTTTTCTTTGGAGGCATGTTGTGCACAAGAAAATATGGTATCTGTTATAATTTCTATTAAATATGATGGTGCATGGGGAGAAAACACACCTTGAGAATTAACATAGTTACTAAACGAGCATGAGTCACTGTGGTCCAGTGGATTTAAATACTGGCCTAAGAGTCAAGAGAGTGAACTACAGGGGGAAAGTGATGCATTATTACCCAAGTCTGAATAAATACTGATCGCATTGTCAGTCCACTTTGTTTCTTATATTTTGACTTACTTAAAAACAAAAAATCTGTACAGAAGTGTGGGTGGTTAGGCACAAAGTTTTCAGAACACCCTCTTTCCTTTAATTTCCTGTATCATGACCCTATTCCTGGCATCCATCACCCCCACATTATATTGATTCCATCTTGCTCCATATTGCAACGTGTACTGATGTGTCACAATGACAGAATACCAGAGAACATGCACCATTGGTTTTTTCTGATATGGTTGTTTTTATGGCAGTGCTTTTACCATCTTAAATCAAGACTTCAATTCCATTATGAGTGTGGTGACGAGTGTTGACTATTGCTTCCAAAGTGCAGGAATAAATCTTATCATGGAAGCCGACAACAACTTTTTGGGAGCCACTGCACTCTCTCCTACACAGATTTATTTTAGAACTCATTGAGATGTAACAGTGACAGAATGTCACATAATACTTCTTTCAAAAACATTAGGTTAATCAAGGGTTATGTTTTTCATTACAATGTCTACTTACATTAGGGAGAATCATATGGCTGCATGCCCTCTGATTGGCAAGATGCATGTTAATCACAAGGGGTGCATCTACATGTGCATTAAAGCACTTTTTCTAAGGCACATTAAATTTAGTGCCTCTGGGCACTTTTACATGTGCTCTGGGGGTGGAGGGGTGCTTTAATTAGAGTGGCTCTCAGAGATTAATCAAGTCTGTTGGAGTGTGGTAATTACCGCACTCCAGCCAGCCTCTATCTTGTGTATCAGCATCCGCATGCTTTAAAATGGTAGCTGGGGCACTTGAATTAATTGAGACTTGACTAATCGAGTCTGCTTTGACACAGTATGATTATAGGGCATCAGAGCAGCTTCAGACTCTACAGGCACCCTCCAATGTGAGGTACTGAAGAACTGTGCATTAAGCTGCTTTAATGTGCAGTAACAAATGCACATGGTTTTTAAGTGATGCTTAATGCACAGTAGACTATTTTATTGTGCATCAGCATAATTGCACGTTTTTTTATGTGACACTAACGCACAGTAAAACAGGCTACTGCCCATTAAAGTGCATATGTAGATGTACCTAGTCAGGTCACCAGTATTTTGCCCTTGTTTTTTTTAAGTCATTTTTTGCTGGGGGGGAGGCTTTTGGAGGTTTATTTGGTAGGGGAACGAGGGAGAATCATCCATGCATTCATGGACACCGTAGGAATTGTCCTTTAAAACCCACTCACAAAGTAGAAAGCTAAGGGTGTGCAAGTCCTTTCAGGAACAAGCCCTTATTTTATGGCAAGATTTAGCCTTTCATTACATGTTCAGTCTCCATCAGAGTGAAGTTTCAATCCCTGCTTGGGACTTCACAACATCACCACCACCATAACCACCACCACCTCCAATTGTTGCAATTATTGTTCATGCAAAGGAGTCTCCATGACATTTAAATAATTGAAAAAATTGATCAGATGTAGTACGCATTTGAAAGTTGTGTGAACTTGGCTGTTGATGAAAGTGAAGGAATGGCAGTATTTATTAGAGCCAGTTCAGATATGGGCAGCAGCCGGGCCAGCTTCTCACATGCAGATTACACATCCTTTCTGCTTAAAGCCTTGCTACTTCGATAGACACTTTCCAAACTCATTGCAATGTTGCTGCCGGTTCCAGCACTACCAAGAATACATCATTTCATGGGGATTGCATTTCCTCAGGGACTTCAAGACATGCTGAGAGCAAATGGAAAAGTTTGAAAAAATGGTCCATCTGAAGACATTTTTGCTGACAATGCATTTATCCTCAGTTGATGTCCTGCCTTGTTCTCTCTCTAATTAGTAGATTTACACCCTAAGAGTGTATCCGCTCTTTCCGTTTTCCCTCTCTCTTTGGAAAACATAATCCTTTGGTTTGGGCCAATACAATAAATTCTAAAGCACTAATCATGTCACAGGCAGAGGATTATGTATTCCACCAGGAGAACAGAAATAAGAGATGATTGCACAAAGATCCTGTTTTCATGCGAGTACCATTAGTAAAGAATGAGGAAGACAGAAAAATATGAAGAATTAGCTCCTGGCTAGAGGCAAACAGGCATAGTTGTACTGAGGTAAATACATGGTGCTACACTGATCTCTAGGGCTGTGCAAAGCTTCGGTCCCCGATACCATTCATCCCGATTCAGTGGCTGAATCTCTGAATTGAATCAGGAGACCTTTTAATCCCTCTGAATCCATTCAGAAAGATTCAGCGATTCAGACGTAGACCCAGCTTTAAATTTTTTTCTACGAACCTCTAGGCAGCAGGCGGCTTGTGAACAATGCGATGCTGGCGTAGATGGAGCATCCTACAGGACTGTGGGGATCTCCTCAGCGCACTCTGCAGCAGACCCAGAAGTGGACCAGAAGTATTTCTAGTCCACTTCTGGCTCTACTGGGGAGCATGAAGGCCCCCCCTACCCATTCTCCCTGCACTTGGCTCAGCGACTGGTGCCTCCTTGGTTGGGGGTGGGGGGGACGCAGAAGTGAACCAGAAGCACTTCCAGGTTTACCACCGAGCACATGGGGGCCCTCCCTGAGCTCCTGTTGGACACTCCATTTGCCCCAGCATCACATCAATCACGAGCTGCAGCTTCTACCTTGAGGTGTATAGAAAAAACTTTTAAAGCTGTGTCTGTGTGTGAATCAATCAGCATCAAATCTCTGATTTCAGATTCAGCCGAATCGAATCAGGGACAGTGATCTGAAACAACAAATTGAATTGCTGTCCCCGATTCGGGCCAAATCTGAATCGAGTAGGGCCCATTTTGCACACCCGTAATGACTTGCTCTGTTGTGAACCAACCTCTATGCCAAGATGTAATCAATATTATTATACTAACAGTATTTGTTTCAGTTGCCCATCCATTACTCTCTCTAACAGGAACTTCAAGGAAATGGGGGATATACAAAAGCACTTCATACCCCACAGAGGTTCTACCTCTATGTGCTCAGCTGACCTTCACACTACAATAGAAAAAAAAAAAAGAGTTCTTAAGAAATAAGGTTTTGCTTTGGTTTGTTTCCCACCATGCCACCCAGGTGGCAGCAAAAATTAAATTACTGGCTTAGAGGTAAGCACCAAAAATAAGTCAGCTGTCCCTGGCAAGATGCTCATTTTAATAGGCTCTCTCTGATGACAGCCAGTTCTTATTATAAAGTGGATCTGTGGGATTCCTTCCCCAGCCCCAGAAGGAATTTGTTTTATAAAATGATCGAGATGTTATTTTCTTCAGGAAATGTTCTGTGCGCAAAAGTAAATTATCCACTAGAACAGAAGAGAAAATGTCTTACTTGTACGTTTCCATGCTCCCCCTCACACCAACTGCCTTCTGACTCATTTTGTACGCAACATATTTTTTAAACAAAGGTTAAAGCAGCAGAAAACTAGCCTAGAAAAACTAGAAACACATATGATTTTGCTTTCAGTCTGAGCAGCTTGGTTTTCAAAATGAGAAAGTCTATTTAACCTATCTGTCCCTCCGTCTACCTGCCTAGGTTCTTATACTGCAGATGGAGAGAAAAATTGTTGTCTGTGTACTTATATGGCTGCTATCACCATAGTAGCCAAGAGCTTTCTCAACACTTAATAATGCAAACAATGGCAACAAATTGCCTTTCTATTCGTTCTGTTCTGCCCCTCACATTAGAAACACTATTTTCCCCTTCAGCTTTAGGAGAAAGAAATGTGATTCATTGGGTAGGTGGTGTTGTGTCTGGGATTTTCAAGGTTAGAAGCCAACCTCCCATTGAATCCCAAAAGGATGTAGACACAGAAGGCGTGAAAACTGGCCCCCTGCAAGCATGCATAGGATGAACAGCACTGAAGTGACAATTCAGTGGCTGGATTAAGTGTCTGTGTGCAAGGAATTCATCAGCTGAAAGAGTTACAAAAAATTAGTTGGTCATTGAGCACCGAAAGGGAAAGTTCACGGTCATTCCCAAGCTTCTGCAAGGACGAGTTCCATTGTCTTGGGTGAAACAATTTTCTCTCCCTCTCTCTTTCTCTCTGGGTGGTATCATATGTTCAACGTTTATTAAGCGCAGTTAAAACACAAGCAAAGGCACATTCAAGCACCTCCATACATGTTAAATGCCGTTGTGGCATTGCAAACATGCTCCCTTTAAAAGTAAGGATCATGTAATATACTAACTTTAATATGTTACAGCACTCCAATGACTTGCAACTACTGCAAGTGAATGTGTGACACTACTCCTTCCCTCTCAGACACGCATATGCATGCACATGCACTTATGTTATTCTCATGTCTCAAATACACACTATGCCCAGGTTCAGCAAGGGAGGGCTAGTGAGTTGGTTCTAGCTGAAACGTAAGGGTCCATTTTACATTTGCTTCCTTTCAGCCCCCTGGTCCAAGTGGAGACTTTCCTAGGTTTCCAAAGGTAAACTCCTTTCAGAAGGGGCTCACATAAGCCCCAGACAGTTTCCCTTTGCTCACTGGTGCTCAGTCTTTTTTTAGCCTGGTACCATGAACTTCTCAGCTGCAGCTAATTTGTCTAATGAGAAATTAGACTGCATGCTCATTCACCTTATGTGCAGTTCAGCTGAATCAAACGTGGCCTGCAGCACTAAATCTATTTGTTCACTTTGTCATTTTTTTTTTAATTAGAGTGGTTATAACTGTGTATTTAAGGGAAAGAATTGGGTATTTTGATGAAAATTCAACAAATAGGGAAACTTATTTGTAAGCAGAATTCCTAAATTATGAGTATTCACAAGTTAAAATGCCTAAACTATGAGTTCTGATTGCTTTAACCAAAAGTAAGACACTTGATATATGCCAAGAATCTGGGCACAGCAAAAGCATTATCTACTTGTATGATCCCCATTGCTATAGTATTTAGCACTTAATCACTCAGGCTTTATACTGAGTTTCTATTGATAAATGAGATGTTGGAACCTTGGGTGGGACTTGAGGATCTAAAATCATGAGTCTCTACATATATAACTCTGTGTTATCCCACATACCTTTGTTACCAATGCAATAGTACATTTACTGAGCTCAAAATGCATACGTAACCCTTCACTTCCTACTACTTCCCTTCTGCATCTTCCTACTACTGTTTGCCGTGTCAGAGTTTATAAATAATTAATAAAGGATTAACAACTGTTTTAATAAGTGGCCAGCCAATTGTTATAGGGCCCAAGCCTTTAATAGTTTACTAATAACACTTACACAAGATGCACTTGTAACCATTGATATGGCATCCTGCCCTCAACTGTAATGTACTTGTAACATGCATTAATCATGTATGAATTGGCTCTAAAGCATTAAGAAATGGAACTTAAATAAAAACCGCAACCCATTAATGAACTTACCCTCATATCAGCTCATAAGAAAAAACTATACCCCTTTTGCAAACAGAGAACTGAGACACAGAGAACAGAAGTTAAGAGTTGAGCTTTTACTCAGGCTGTAAAATAAAATAGCCAGAGTTTCCAAATCACTCGGCTCTTTGGGTGTCTCAGTACTGACTGCTTTAAAAAAATCCACCTGAAAGTGTCACAGTGAAAACTGTAAGTGCAGTTGAAAAATCTGGCCTCATATAAACTTGGAACAAGTTCACAATAAAGACTGCTGAAGAGGAAGGAATGAAAACAAGACCACCTGAAACCCAGTTTTAACCATTCATTATAACGTAGTCCAGGGGTCAGCAACCTGCAGCCCCCAGAATCACCAGATCCAGCCCACAGATGTGGGGCTTCAGTAGCATTTGGCTGGGGAGCTTCAGCTGCAGCAGCTCTCCCCTGTCAGGAAGACAAGCACCTGCCTGTCTGCCTGCCTGTCCTGGGGAGCGTCATTTGAGCCCACAGCTGGAAAAGGTTGCCTTTCTCAGATCTCTGAAATGAGACTGAGAAATAAGGCGCTTGTGCCCAGAAAAATTCCTCACTAGTTTAGGAATTAGACCCTGCAGGATGATAAAGCACTGACCCTGCAAAGCACTTAAGCACATGCTTAACTTTAACCACCCAGGTAGTCTCACTGAAAGCAATGTCTTTCCAAACGCTGTTTCTTGGATCGCATTAAAATAACGTTTATCTGATATTAGTGACATTTCCAAATGCACGCAAGAGCTTATGTACTCAGAGTTAAGCACATTAATGCCTTGCATGGCTAGGCAAGGCCACTTGGCAGCTTGCATGATAGAAGTTCAGAACAGCAAGAGATAAGCTACAGGCGGCCTATGGGTAGGGAAATGCACTCTCAGACATGGACCAAATGAGAATCGCCATGAGATAGATGTTCAATGAGCAGAATCAGGTGATACCTCAGTTTCACATCTCCAAACACCCACTGACACTTAAACTATGAAAACAGGTTTATTTGATAGGTTATTAAGAAATCAGATCATACGTAGCTAGTTCGCAGAAAAAACTGCAAAGGGGCTTATCTAAAAATATCTGTCATTTTAATATGCTTTCAGAAAAAGACATTTATGGATGAGCATGACTGTACACCTCATCAGTCTCATTCCAGCTGTTCACAGCAGCCTCTGGGCTTTGTATCCTCAACCCCCTACCCCACCCCTTGAGTCCCCACTGAGCACCACTGCATGAAACAAATACACAATAGTTTGTTTGCATCATGGGTAGAAAGTTTATGCAAAAGCTTCATTATTAGGGGATAAAATACAGATATAAGATGAAGGTTATTAAACACAGGGGCAAATTATCAAGGAATGCAAAAAATTTTCTGTCATTTGAAGTCATTAAGATTGGATGTCTTTCTGCGGGTGATAGCTTAATCACAAGTAATTGGTAATCACTGGGTGCAGTCCAAGGGTCTGTGTTATGCAGAAGGTCAGACGAGAGCCGTGATGCCACAACAGCCCAGGGGTGTCCCAAGATTGTTTCAAAGGTGCTGCAAGGTGCCACACACTTTTAGCACTATGAGGTTGGCAGGTATGGGTCACAAAGTAAAGCCTGGATTTGTTTGAAAGCTCTCAGTTGTGGTGTTTGAGTTCTTTGCAATGGAAAAAATTGCTCTATTTTCTTTAGTAAGAGTGAAAACTAAGAGCTGGCATTTTCACAGGGGCACCACAAGTCTATCCAGGGGTTCCTCAAATCTAAACAAGGTTGAAAACCACTGGTCTAGAGAATTGTGATGGTCGTGTGCTCTTATAATAATATATGGCTGAAAGGCAGACATTCACTTTCAGGGCTGTCTTCACAACAGATTCATATCAAATATTTATTTTCTGCAAGGCTTTTCCTTTGCTTGGGTTGGCTGTGGATTTTATTGGACTGTGACAGTGTTCAGGAAGGATTGTGCCAGTGTAGCTAAAATGATGTAGTGACACCACCACAAACTTCTTGTACTCTACCTATATAAAAAATAGCTGGGCCCAGTGCTGCCTGCCCTGGCATTGCTTAAGGCCCTGGCACATACATCAATATTAGGGCTCTCTGGATGGTGCTACTTCAGGGCATAAAAGCCAGTATATATAAGGTTCAAGCTGTCCAAGATTCTTGCCTATCACCCAGAATGATGCTCAACATAAGCCCACTGGTTGGACTTATCAAAGGGACTTGAGAGAATGAGGTACCAAACTCACATTGAGCTTCAGGTAGAACTACAATTCTAACTCCTTTTTATTCCTTCAAATATCCTGGCTACTGACCGCAATACGTCCTCAGGTATATATGCTAATTCTAAGTGTGGGGGAAGTAGTTAATGGATGCGATTAAAATTAATAGGTGCAACTAATAATTAACAGACGCAAGTGATAACAAACAGCGTTTGGAATCTAGCATAGTTCACTGTTCTCCTCTTTTTCTAGCTGCTTAAGCAGAACAGAGCAGGGTAATGGAACTACAGCAGGAAGAAGAGCACTGCACCTCATTCTCACCCCAATGGAGATGAAACAGGATGCCAATCTGCTTTTTAAGATGTAGAGCAATTGACCAAAATAGCAGATGTAGTGAAAATTAGTAAAGCAGAGAAGTTCAAATGATGTGCTAATAATTCTTTTGGTTAACACATAGCGGCCAGCATCATGTTTTGTAATTCAGTTCTACCGTTGTTAGCACTTTATCGTAATGGGGTAAGACAACAATAGGGCATCCTGGGAGAACAGCAGATTTCATGCCAAAGCATATTATAAATGCAGTTATGTTCGATGATTCTTCCCACCCCTCTTTCAGACTTCTTTGGTATTGGTGTTTAAGCACCATGGTGGCAACAGTACAGGTAGCAGACCAAGTACAAAAATGAAGGTGCCCCAAGGTGGTGGGTAGGCCCAGTTCCCATTCTCTACATTAATGGGACTCCTACAATTAAAACTCCCAATATTTCACTGAACTCAATTATCACTTCTGACTTCTCACAATCATATTTGTATCAGTCAAGCGTCATGTCAACATAGCATCGTGCATTCTCAGGCCTATGGGACAAGTCCCGAGAAGGAAACGTCTCTACCCACTGAATCAACTCACAACACTAGTAAAAGGAAGCATTAAAAATGGGATCCATTGTAACAAGGTAAATTTGCGCTGATGGAAACGGATGCATGGACATTAAAACCATTTCAGGCAATCAATGGGGGATTTCCCCAAGGATAGACAGAATCTCTAGGTGTCATGGAGCAGTTGTGGACAGACATAAAAAAAGGCATGAGGTGTAATCGTGTCAAACAGACAGCTGCGCAGCCCCCAGGAGGTGGAGAGGGCTCCCAAGGAAGCTATGCTATGAAGCTGCATTGTGGCAGATTCCAGCAGGAGGACGGTTTAGTCAGCCTGTTACTGCAATGGCAGCCAGTGCTATGAGAGATGGAGGCCAGAGGATGTGATAAGTGAAAAAGAGGAAAGAATTTGTTAAGAGGATTTATCCCTTTCATCTCTGTAGGAACTAGTCGCAGAAATAACAAGCATCAAGCTTGCAATCAAGCTCCAGCCCAAATGGAACTTCGGCATGCAACTCTTGATCATCCGTTCAGACAGAATGGATACAAGTCTTAATTAACTCTTGATGCAGAGTGTCATAATAATGATAAATGGTCCAAGGAAAGCGGAGAAATATTTTCCATCTCCCGTGTTCCACTTCTGCAAGGAAAGAGGTCTCATCCTTTGGATTTTCATGTAGGCATCCATCACTGTAAAATTTTTACGCTTGCCTTCTTAAATAGAAAATTATATTTAAGAAGTTGGTTCCAAGTCTATGCTAATCCTGTATGCTTTTTATACAACAATACACACACAGGAGTTTTACGAAATTTTTCTTAATTCAAGCCCTGCCTGCCATTTATTTCTGTCACATACACTGTTTATATTGATCAGTCATTACCAGATGTCGTGGCCACTGAAAGTCTTAGACAGCTGAGAATACCTCATCTACAGAGGAAGACGGATGTGTCCTTTCAATAATAAAAATTACAGGGCAAAATCCCTTCTAATTTAACTTCACCAGCATTTGGCTCTACGTGCCTGACTTCTCAATTTGATTCTGGATTAAAAAAAAAAAAAAAAAATCAGTGCAAGTGTAAGTGATATTTAAGTTTGCTTTAATGTCCCTTTACAATGCTGGAGCAAAGTGAAGAGGCTGTGGTGCAGCTGAGAATTTGGGCTTTTGTGTTTAAGAGACTCTCTGTATGGTTGACAAGCAGGAATGTTAATCCAAATTTACCTTAAAGTGGGTTAGCCAACCTGAATTAACACCCTCCCATGTGAACACTCTGATTCAGAATTAAAGTGGCTTGGTTCAGGTTCATTTACTTGATTTACTTAACAGGTTTCCAAAGTGAATTAGCCTAAACCTACTTAAGACACAGAACAAGAGTGTCCACACAGAGATTTAATACAGTTTAATTAATCCACCTAAAATGCATACCAATAGTTCACTTGAATTAGCTTTCTTGAGTGTCCCTGCCCTAATGAAAATAGGATAGATATATTTCTGAGGGCTATTTTAAACATCATATTGACCAATTTCCTCTCTGCTTGCATATTCTCATTTGGAACAGTCTTTTTGGCAAAACAGAGAGAAGCATTATAATTAGTTTGATTATAACGAGGTTACCTTTTTTCCCCACCCTATAAGAGAACGATAAAAATCCCACAGAATTTATACATGGGCTAAACCTATAATTTGGCTACCAGCAGTCTTAATTATTGTATTTGCAACTTTTTTGTTCTTAAAGAAGAAAAAAAAAGTCAGTTTTTTTCAGTGCTGTTTTAATGTTAGCATTTTAGTGCATTATTTTCCCAGAATACTTGCCTTCCAATTGGTCTAACTCATTCTTTACCATGTCCTACATATAGGACTTTGTGGCATTAGCAGACAAGATTTCTAATCATCCTAAGGGCTCTTACAACATTCATTATATGATAAGCACAAACAGTTACATTTTGGAGGTTGTTTAACGTAGCTACCAAGCAAATGGGGATGGGAATAGGATGCCTGAGGATCATGAGGGCAGATATACCGAGGCCACATTTGGTTCAAGTTTCTGTCAATCTAGCTACATACACAAATCCATAAAAATAATAAGGCAAACTGCAGAAGGTAATAGCAGTGATTATTAACATCTACTGTGTGCTTGAGTTTGAGAGTATTGAGAGCACCCCAGGAAGTAAAATGCATGTGGTTTTATTTCTTGCTGGCAACCCACACTTCTCATTAATTTGAGCATTTAGCCAGTCTAATTAATGAGCAAACATTATTTGCAAAACAATGTTTAAATACTTTAGGTTTAATTTAATCAAATATTTAATAGCCCAGTAATTAATCTTCTAACTGTTAATGAACTGAATTGTGGTTCTCCTGCAGTTTGATTTATAATGTCAAGTTGACTCTAGAAAATAAACTATCCAGCACTTCATTCTGCATTTATGCATTATGAAGTCAAATTTAAGACTATACTTTCTACCATGTGGGACAACTGTAACACAGATCCATTAACTTTACTTTTGAGCCTATGCTTGCTTACCCTAATGACAGTACCTGGTACATACAGTATATAATGCTTTTTGTACACAAGGCAATGCTCAAACTTTAAGGGCCAGACTGTACATTCTTTGCCTTATGCATTGGAAAGCTGCATTGCTCCAAGGGCAGAACAGACGCCTGCATGTTACTGTTTGGTCTCTACTTTCCCCCTGTTCCATGTGCTCAGCTGCAACAACAAGCACTTTGGGGGAAGGCCTCAGAACACTCTCACAATAGCTGCCTTCACCTTGCCATACAGGTAAGGGGTCACTGCAGGATCTGAGAATGCAAGGGAACCAAGAGTCACAAATGAACCCATTATGTGGCACTTCAGGCTGTTGGCAGCAGCCGCAGGCCCTCGAAATTGAGGATGACATCCGTGAGGCTTGATGGGTCCCCAGGTGACTGAGGAGCCTGATTCTGGATGCACATGTTCTACAACAATAAGGCATGTTGTCTGGTCTTTCAGTCCATCATTAGTCCCATTAATTGATGTCACCAAGGTGACTTGTTAAATAGTAACTTACTCTACAAGAACATAAACAAAACCATAACTAAACCACAGTGCTACAATTCACTGTTTGTTGCTGGACTCATGGCTGCTTTAGGAAAATAGCAGTAAGCTAGCATCTGTATTTTCAGCCCAAACAAGAAACAGCCAAAAACAAATGATGCATGTTGACTACATTTGGTGAAGAAACATATTTTCAATGGAAAATAAATTCAGAAGTAGCATTTTTTTTTTCCATTTTCATCAAATTTCTTCATTGAATTTTTCAATTTCTTGGAAGACAGAACAAACTAAAACAGACTTTTTTTACTCTGAAGGAAAAGTAGTTTTGAGCTGTTGAAAGCTTTAAAAAGTTCCTTTTTTAATGAAATCTCCCCCAAATATGTTCTTGAAAACAGTCTGAGTTTTGTTTAAATATTTTTTTAAAGTTGATTTTTTTTTAACAACTCTAATGATAACTAAATGGCTCTTCAAAGGAAGTCTCTCCAGATTATGTCTGAGGCACACTTCCAAGACAGTAGACACATCTACACATGTAATTGATGTGCCTCATTTTTCTGCATATAGCATTAAACTGTGCCCAGGCACACATATGAACATGCACCTGCATCAAAAGCAAATTTGCTCTCAATGGGAGCAGTTCAGTCCAGGGTCCCTCCTGCCCTGCCACCCTACAGGTGCCAGGGGAGCCCCAGGCTGGCAGGGGGATCAGGCCCGGGTTCTGGGGAGGTGGCAGAGCTGTCCTGGAGCAGGGGACAGTTCCCACTGCAGGTCAGGATCACAGCCCACCTTGGTGACACTGCCTTGGAGTGATGCCCTATGCCCAAGCAACAGCTGTACTCTGATCTCTCCTTGCTTTGCTTACAGGCAGTGGAGGATCCCAGGATGAACTTGCTTGACTAGTCTGTCATCAAGAAAAGTAAAGAGGCATTTGCCAGCTTGGTGGCCTCCGACCCTGTTTTGGTCTCTGAAAACAGCTCTCTGAGAGCACCGTCCTCTGTGCCTTAGGGTCGCTCTGCCTCCCAAGACACTCTGCCAGATGGAGGGCAGTGATGAGCTGGCATCCACCAGCCCACACCTCAGCTCCTACCCAGAGCCTGGGGGAGGCAGGAGCTGACCAATGCCAGGACCAGGGAATAACATGGGATCTGAGCAACACCAGGACTGGGGGCAGATGGTACAGCTCGTCTCCTGCCTAGTCCCAGGGGAAGGTGGGAGTTGAGCAGCGTTGGAGCTAGGCAGTCCTGGTGTTGCTCAGTCCCCACATTTTGGTATCATCAGCAAATTTAAACAGGTTGCTTTTCACCCTGTCATCCAAATCACTGATAAAGAAATTGAACAGCGCAGGCCCAAGAACCGAGCCCTGGGGGACTCCGCTGCCCACTTCCCCCTAGGTCGAATATGACCCGTCCACCACCACCCTCTGAGTACGACCCTTCAGCCAATCTGCAATCCATCTGATTGTGCAGGCATCAGTGCCACAGTCGCCTAGTTTTTTAATGAGGATGGGGTGGGAGATGGTGTCAAAGGCCTTGCTGAAGTCCAGAAAGACTACGTCCACGGCAATACCTGCTTCCAATGCTTTTGTGACCTGATCGTAAAAGGCAATCAGGTTGGTCTGACATGACCTGCCCCTAATGAAACCGTGCTGGTTGCCCCTGAGCATCATCCCTGAAGCCAGCCCATCGCAGATGTGCTCATTGATGATCTCCTTAAAGAGTTTCCCTAGGATTGAGGTAAGACTGAGGGGCCTATAGTTGTCCGGGTCCTCCCTCTCCCTTTTTTAAAGATGGGGACCACACTGGCAATCTTCCAATCATCTGGCACGTAGCCCGAGCACCACGAGTGCTTGTAAAGCCATGCCTAGGGCCCTGCAATAACCCCTGCTAGCTCCCTCAACACCCTGGGGTGGAGAGCATCTGGACCTGCTGATTTGAATGCGTCCAGCCCCTCCAGAAGCTCTCTGACTCGGTCCTCCCCAACCTGAGGTGTAGAGGCATTCCCCTTGAGTCCGTCTTGCATCGTGGTGGGGGAGTCCTAGTCCCTGCACAAGAAAACGGAGGTGAAGAATTGGTTAAAGAGGTCTGCTTTCTCCTCTGGTGCAACCACCAGATTGCCCAGCATATCTTGCAGGGGCCCCACGTTTCCCGGGGGGAATATCTGTTCACTGAATAGAGTTCATGCTCTTAAACCATCTTTTACTGTTAAACCCCCCCCCCCCTTAGCTTCTCAAATAGCTCTACTGATATACACAAGCTGAGAATTTAACTTGAAGTACTTGGGATTCCTGCAGGTTAAAGATGCTACATATTTCAAATAAGCCAATCACTATCAGCCATATTAGCTGCTTTCCTGTAACAACAGGACACAGATTGTTTGGAATCTCAAATCATCAAAAGATAACTATTCCTCTTTCCTATCTCTCTCCTGTTCCTTTATCATTCTACTTTCCTCCTGTCCATGCTCTGGCATTCCCTTCTGATGGGCCATGGCATCAAACCTCCGTGAACGTGGAACAGCCAGGAAGGTCTACCTGCTATGTGTTTCAGGGGGACTTTAAAATCTGGCATGCATCCTTTCCCTGGAGAAACAGAGAAAGAGGGGCTATATTTAGCCCTCAAAGGCCTTTGATACAATGTTTGGTCAGGGGAGGGTTGCAGGCTGGCATGTTAGAATTAATGAACTATGATGTTAGAGGGAACTGGAGATGGGTTTGGGTTTTTTCTAAAGACAATGATGGACCCAACATCAATTACAATTACAGTCAATCTTATTGCAGAAAGGTGCAATTGCAAAATAAGAGGTATATTAAGCATGCATCTTAAATGGGAAGAAGTAATAAAAACCAACACAAACACAGACAACGCAGCATTACCCATATATACAGTGTGTGCATGGATTATTTACCCTTATTCATAATGCTGCAACATGAAAGTAGCTTTACTGAATTTTGTGATCTCCTTCATGCCTCGTTTGTGTTGATCTCTTCGTTGCCAACATTATCACAGTTAATAATAACAAGTTGTGCTGTACCCTGATAAGCCCCAGGGGAAGAAATGTCTGACTTTCTGAATGAACAAACTTTAATCCTACTTAAAAGAAGTCATCTTCTTGACAAGCTGATGTATAAGATTATTCGTCATGCACTGTAGTGCTCTGCAATGAGCTTCTTCCATATGTTAAGTCTATTTTCCTAAATGCGAGTATTAACATGGAAACCGAAACTCTGGATTTTGTTTTATAAATTGTCAAAAAGTTCTATTAATGTCCCTGGAGATACTTTGATTGTCACCACCTAAAGATCTAGCCCCTTGTTACAAAAATGCTACACGTTAACAGCTCAAAAATCACAATATTTTTCATAACCCATATTTCAGAGTATGGAGGACCCCCATTAGTGGATCAGGTCCCATTGTGTTAGGCACTGCAAAAGACAGACCTAAAGGCGCAGAAAGAAATGACAATTTTCATTCACTCTGGCCCCTGAAAGCACTCAACAACCATGACCAAACACAAGTACATGGCTGCAGATGGCTTTAAGAGGGCCCAGTCCCATGACAATTTGAACCCTCATTACATGAGAGCTCAGATGAAGGTGCTCCAAAGCAGAGTGCCTTCATTAACTTGTGTCTGCGCATGCCAGAAGCAGGGCTGGGCTGAGGCAACCTAGTCCTGCTCCCAGTGCTGTTTTCAGAACGGGAAGGGAGCAGATGGAGCTCGTTCTGGGGGTTGCCCAACCCAAGCCACCCACCTCTCCACTCCAGCACAGGCTGTGGAAGCCCCAGAATGGGCCTCCCTCCCACTCCTTTCCCCACCCCCCCATCCTGAGACAGCACCAGGTGTTAGGGGTGGGAGTGGGGGTAGCTACTGGAAAAGGCTGCACAAACCTAGTCTCTCTCCCTGAACCAGCTCTCAACTGGAGCTTGATCCCCCACCCACCCAACCCAACAGCTAACATCTCTCTAACTCATGGTGTTTTCTGTGAAGCACCATGAGTTAGACCAGGGAGCTGAACTTCTGTCTGAGCCTGAAAAGATGGTTTGGGCCCTAGAGAGATTACAAGCTAAGCAATATTTTCACAGCTCTTGCCAAGCTCTTTCCCTGATGATCTGAGAAACCACTGTTTGGAAATCCACTATGTTACCCTGTTTCTATCCCCATGTCATATAAAGTACCAACTGAGTTAAAATAATAAAGAACAAAGTCTAAAATTCCGAGCTTTCTAGGAGAATTCAAGTCTGACACATTGAGATCGAAAGCCTCAGGCTTATTTCTAAAGTGCAAGGCAATCTACTGTGTACAGTGCTACTGCCTAATGTACTTTTCAAAATTCCTGTGATAACAGTCTCTTTTGCTGCAGTCAGCTATTAACATATGAAGATTGCTCAGGTACTTAAAGCAATTTTTTTTAGATGCTTGTGCTGAAGACTTCAGAATGCCAGTGATTTGTTATGGGCTATGGCAGCCTCATTCTCCAACAGCAGAATCAATCAGACTTCTGTTAATGATGCACAACATCATACCTTTCCACCACATTCTGCCTATGCATTTTTGCATTTTGTCATAATGCACTGATGTTCCCGTTAAGTGCATGCCAAGCTGGACTGTAAGCATAATTAAGCCTAGCGCTAGTGAATCAACAGGGTTCCCAAGTTTCAACAGGTTTCATATCTTTAACAGTTAGACCAGGGCAGGAGCAAAATGTGGCCCGTGGGCCAGATGTGGCCTGCCAGGCCATTCTATCCGGCGCACGGGGCCCCTAAAAAAAATTTAGAAAATTAATATTTATCTGTCCCCGTCAAGCAGCCCTTGATGGCTTGTCAAAACTCAGTAAGCAGCCCTCCACCCAAAATAATTGCCTGCCCCTGAGTCAGACACACATGCCGCCAGACTTGCAACAGATATGGTGTAAATCACAAAATTGCACTCCCTACTAAAAATCACTGGTTCTTCCCCCATAGATATTTAGCATTTTATAGGAGGGCACAATATACTTTTGGGATACTTTTCTAAATCTCTTCTCCTCCATGTGCCAGATTTCTTATTCTTACTGGGTGCATCTACTTGAGACATGTACTGCGGAGCTGCCTACTTAGCTCCGCAGTAAAGTCTCAATGTCTACATATGCAGCCCTGTTAGGCCACAGGAAACTAATTAACTACCACAGGTTAGTATTGGAAATACAAGTACTATCCTGAGGTGGCATTCTTCAGTACTCACCAATGCAAACATAGATGCTGACAGGGCTGGCCAAGGCACAAGGGTGCTTCAATGCAGGGGCTAGCCTAGCACTGGAGCATCCTTAAGTCCCAGTGAGCCCTCAGCAGCACGTTAAGCCGAGGCTTCACGGCCCTGGGACAGCAGGCTGACTCCTGGGGCCCCCTGCTAGCTGGGGCTGCTCTGACGCAGCTCAACATGCTGCAGCCCTGGATTTACATGAAGATGTGGCACCTGGAAGCAATAAACTCTGGTATGATGAGCACTGGAGTTTATTGTTCCACACGAACAATACGAGATGCACCCTCTCTTCCCTTTTAGCCTAAATGTCCTCATCTCCTCCCCACTACAACAAAATATTCTCTCAGGCCCATAACCAGGACTCAAGTTTCTCACCCAAGTCCTCAAGTCTTTTGTGATTATCCCTCAGTTTTGGAATGGAGAGACTTGGGGATCAAATCTGGTGATTAAATTTAGCAATGTGAAGAGATGTGGTTTACCATTCCACATTTTTAAAAAGATCTTTATCGAGGCCAAATCAGTTCCAAATTCAATTGGACAAAACCCAATCGTCACGTTCCAAAATTGGACTGAGCAGAGCTCATCATCAAGACTGTGCAGCTTTACCACCAGGCATATCCTCCATCCCAGACCCATCTGGGCTTTGGATATTCCCCATATCCAGGCAAGCATGCTTTGTGCAAACCCCAGGCCTAGAAGCCTTGAATTTCAGATGCCCCCCATTTTGCTTGATCTTATCCAAAAGGCTGAGGGTAGGTTGAGGACAGTTGATGACAACGATGAGAATACTGGCAGGTCAAATTTGTCATGGAAATAATTTGTCTTTTTTACGACCATGGTGACTCACAAAGGTTGAGGCAGGAACCTGCTCAGTGGTTGCCAGCCTTCTGAATTTTACAGTGTATTAAGAAAACAGAAGAAATCTATTTCGAGGGAAGGAAGGCTTCCATGGGCAATAAAAACCACTCTCAACATCCTAAAACACTATTACCATCTTCTTTATTTGTTTGCTTCACCACAACAAGCTGTGCTATGATTAAAAGGATTTGACAGCATTAAGTAAACCTGAGCTGCATTATGATTTCATGTCAAATTCCCATAAAAGTTGCCATTTTTCATGGTTTTGACACAGGGAAGTACAACTTAGGAAGTGAAGCCCAGTTTGACTATGGAGTTTTGTGGTCATTTCCAGCTAGAAGTGAAAGAGCATCTCAGTGACTGAGAACACATTAAGCCAAAAACAATTTTCACATGTTGCCTTCAGCCACCAAGTTATTGAGCCACGCTGTAAGGTTCACTTTTACCTTTTTTGGCTTTTCTGTGGTTTTTACTGACCTTCTATTCCTTGTTGCTATTTGCTTCTGTGATGCACACTGGCCTGGGAGCCTTAATAATCACTATAATCACCAGCAATAAACTATGGAATTAATTGACTTGTACACAAACATATTAAAATTGTTGTAAAACAGCAAAAAGTTAACACTATGAAGATATACTTCATCATGTATTATTTATCCCCACACCATTAGCTCATTAAATTAGGAATGCATGAAGTAGTCACTGCTCAGTAACTAAGTCAAATTAATACACACTTAATTAAAATACAAAATGAGACTTTAAGCAATTCCATTTAATCTCCCTGTTTACAGAACTGAATGCTAAGTGGGAGGTGATTTCCAAGCTGCCTGGGGCAGGAAGGATACATTCACTGATGTTCCTCCTCCAACACTTGGTTTTCACTATTGGATAATCAGGAAAAGAGTGCCAAACATGGGAAAGCACGCTCTTCTGGTCCCTGATCCATGTGAACAGGAACAATTTTATGAATGGACTGAGATGTGTGTTACATTTGAAAGAGGAACTAAACATAACTGTTTAAGTAAATGTAGCTAGTATCAGTATAGAATTTAATTTGGATAACACTTCTTTTTTGTTGTTGTTTTTTTACTGAATCCATGGAGTGCTAGCTTACTAATTTAATGCTACATTCTTTTGTCAGCTCTGACTTTGGACAGGATTTCCTGAATCAGGACATTTGCAATTTTTCAGTCACTCAACAATTAACTAATTCTTACCGAATCACATGAGAACATAAATCAACAGTTCATCAGTCCAATGCGCCTAATATTCTAGACCTGTGCTGAACGTAAGGCACATGTGCAGTCATGAAAGCAATTAATACAGCCTAATGTCCATGCCCATCATGTATGCCAAGAAACAATACAATACTACGAGATTTCTTATTCCATTAGCTAAAAATCATTGGTTATAAAGTGTTTAAAATGTTTTAGAGATGCTAAACAGTTTAAGTAGCTCTTCAAAGAGTAAAGCTGAATTTGTTAAGACGGTCCTAAAAAAAAAATGATGTCTGGCATTTTAATACTCAATAAGAAAGGGAGAACTCCAAAACATGAAGAACAGCACCCAGTCCCCAAACAGATGTGCAAGGGGAGATCTTCCCAGACAACAGTGGCCGGGGTGTTGTCAAGAGGATAACGACAGATGCTGGCACTGTGGCAGCCAAGATCACTTCCAGAGGAAATGCCCAGAGAGAAAGTGGTGCTCAAGGCTGGGAAACTGTGGCAGACAGTGGAGAGGGGCCCATCCATTGCTAGCAGACGCAGAGGCCAACAGAATAAGATGGTGACTGTTGGTGTCACAGGGTTGCGATACTACTTGGAGGGAAAGCTAGGAGAAGCTCCTTGCCAATGCCTCCTAGATTCAGGTGCCCAGGTATCTATCCACTCATTGTACATAGCTGGGTATGGGAGCAAGCTACAGAGGCAGAAACAAGCCCTCAACCCTGTAGGCTAGCAGTCAAGGCAGCCAGTGGAGAAGCACTTCCAGTTCTGGGAGAGTGAAGTACAGCCATCAACTTAGATTCATAGATATTAGGGTTGGAAGGGACCTCAGCAGATCATTGAGTCTGACCCCCTGCCCTGACCAGGAAAGAGTGGTGGGGTCAGACGACCCCAGCCAGGTGCATGCCTAGCCTCCTTAAAAAAAACCCCAGGGTAGGAGAGAGCACCACCTTCCTTGGGAGCCCATTCCAGATTCTGGCAACCCTCACCGTAAAGAAGTTCTTCCTGATGTCCAACCTAAATCTGCTCTCTGTCAGTTTATGGCCGTTTCCTAGTTACTCCAAGGCATGCCCTGGTAAACAGAGCATCTCCTATTCCTTGCTGTTCCCCCCCCAATGAATTTGTAGACGGTCACAAAAATCACCTCTCAGCCTTCTCTTGCAGAGGCTGAAGAGATTCAGGTCCCTCCATCTCTCCTCGTAGGGCCTTACCTGCAGGGCCCTAACCATACGAGTGACCCTCCTCTGGACCCTGTCAAGGTTATCCACATCCCTCTTGAAGTACGGTGCCCAAAACTGGATGCAGTACTCCAGCTGTGGCCTCACCAGTGCTGCATAGAGCGGAAGCATCACCTCCATGGACCTATTTGTGATGTACCTGCTAATGCATGACAAAGTGCAGATAGCTTTACTGATCACTTCATCACATTGACGACTCATGTTCAAGGCCTACACCTGCCATGTAAAATTCTTGCAGCAAAGGACAGCAATCAGGATGCCTTTTTGGCGCTGATTTCCTAAAAATTATGGGGTCACTATAAATTCTGCAGTTTGTTCATGTTCCTTTCTGGGGGGGGCATCTCCCCTTTTATGCTACAGATGGCAAAGTGAGGACATGCAAAGTGGCAATGCAAAATGGCAGAGGAGAAGAATATGATAATACCTCCTAGAAGTGAGATAATGATCACTGGAAACTGAAGAGGTGGTGCCAAGAAGAGGAGGTGGCCCTATTTGAACCTAAGTTAACTGAGGAATTGGGATGCCATAGCAGGAATTGCAATGGGCAAGAATCATAGGGATGAAATTCCTGTGCACGTTGCTAACACAGCAACAGAACCACAGGTTACATACCAGGGCACCGTAATTGGGACATTTGAGATGGGTATGGTTGCTCCGCAGGAACAGCTTAGATCAGAGAGGTTGGTTGCTTGCTGTATGAGTACTGAGCTCAGCCAAAAACCATCAGTGGAATACAGGAAAATTGGAGCATGAGCTCAAGTTAAGTCGTCATGGCCTAAAGCCTGAGCAAGTGAGGGCAGTGCAAGACGTGCTATTGAAATATGCAGATGTACTCAGCCTTGGAGACTCCGACTTAGTGCATATAGTCTTAACAGAGCACTGAATTAAGCCCGGCTGACTAAGCTAACGAGATCTCCAGCTCCACTGTGCATTCCTCCATGTAGGGCTGACCAGGTTCAACATGCATGGTTCTCTCTCTCCTTCCTCCTCTGGCCTCAAGCTTCTTCTTCCGTTTTCCCTTACCCCCAGCCCCTAGCCATTTCTGGGAGCTGTAGTCTAGATTAGCAGTCAGCACAGCTCTGCAGACTGCCCCCCCAATTCCTCCTGCTGTTACACACATCCCAGTCACATTACACCAGGCTCTCTCTCAATTCCATTCATAGTTAAAGTGATTTTTATTTAATATTCCAAATGTATACATATTAGGTGTTTCCCTTTTATTATTCTCTTCCCTTCTAATGCCAGAAAAATGATGTCACTTTTTGGAGCGCAGCAGTCATTTAGGGGAAAAAAAAACTTTATAGTTCCTCCAAAAAATGAGGACTGCAGTCTGTACATGCTTTGGTTATATCAGACTCATTTACTTCCACTTCCTTAAGGGCTAACAACAGAAAAAACTAAAGATATCATCATCTTGATGAGAAACAAATCTTTATCTTGAAGAAACATCCAATTATTTACCTAAAGAATGATGTGTAAACAGTCTCCAATTTGGGTTTTAAAGATGTAGTATTCGTGACAGATTTGGGATATCAGAAAGATTAATCTTACAGCTTCTTGGTCCTAACTAATCCTCACCGATTTAAATTTACCTTTTTTAAATCCATAAAACTTGATGAATGTGTAGGACGCAATGAAGCATGATGCACAGACAAACCAGGTCTTGTCATTTGGAAGATTCTTTTTACTTAGAGGGAGAAAGATGTTTCAGACATATAATTATGAGAGACCCTTCCCAAGAGATTAACATTAGTTGGTAGGTTTTATTTTGGCATGGCATTTCCAGTCACTGGGGTTACAAAGGTTTTATAGGCAACGTTTCTCTAAAATATGGGTCATTATCTTAATCTGAAGAAATAGTAATGGGGTAAACAAGGTGTATTTGTAGCTTTGTTTTGCATACTTGATAGAGAAATAGGATGAGAACTTCCTGACCAAAGAGGCTGAGAGAGAGAAAGCAAGAGTGAACTTGTAGCTACACATTCAAAGATGTTTTTGATGTCCCTACATGTTATTTCTTATGGATCCTACCTTCCCTGAACCAAAACAACTTTGATCCATCCAGAAGCAAGGGCAATAGTAAAAAACCAGTTCAAATTATGGAAGGTACAATGATGGGCAAGGAAGAATTTCATGCTGGGCCTGCTCCAAAGCCAATAGAAAGGCTATATGCATCAGTGAGAGCGGATCTTCCAGTACAAAAAGACATCAGGAGGCTTGAATCAGACCCTTTATCACCTACGCAGGTATGTTAAAGAGGAAAGCTATGCTGGCTGCCTATATACCATCCTGCCAATAGGTGCACCTACAGGCAAGTAAGACATATTGTATGGATGGCTATGATGCAGGTTACATCCTCTCATAAACAGGTTTAATACCATTCCCTGCTCCACCTATCAAGAGAGCATATGAACAGCTCAGAAATTTGGAACAGGTTTAATCAAAAAGGATTTCCTAGTTTTCTCTGAGGCCAACACTACTGACAAAGCAGATGGCATATAAGAACACACATGGGCTCGTAGTCATCAGCCAAAGGGTTGCTGCTATATTGCTTATTGTTAGAAGGTCCTGGGAGCATCACTGTTCAGCTTTCCATTTTTTGAATGGGCTGAAACAAAGCATGTTGCTCCCCAGTTTGGCAACTCCCTCCACAGCTTCTTAACTTACACGCACCAATCAGACATCAGCTTTGGATATCAAGTGAAAATTTACAGCCACTCTTAAGTCCACTCAGACTACTTATAATAAAATGACATGGAGGAAAAGAGCACGCAAGCCAGGGTGCTGATAATGCACTGTTTTAAACAATGATTGAAGGCTCTGGGGAGATGGGTTGTTTCGATATTATAGCAAGCACATCATCCCCTTACCAACAAATGGGAAACGCTGCAAATTAGTTCAGGCAAATGTCACTGGCTGCACAGTGATGTGTCAACATTATATATAGCAGCAATTCCACAGCAAAGCACTTTTTGAATGGCTGGGGTGGTTTCAGACTGTAATGGTGTCAGATAGGAAGAGATTCAAATATGCACATGTATTCACACACACACTGATAGGAAAGAGAAAAATGAAGATTCACCGAATGTAGGATCTGTCTGCATGAGAGGAAGGATGGTCCAATGGCTTGAGTTCTAGCTTCGGTAGACCTGAATCCAAGCCATTGATCACTCTAAAAACTTTCTGTGTGACGTGGGTTTTCAAAGGTATTTAGATGCCTAATTCCCCATTATTATAATTTGTGCCCTCTGTGCCTCTGTTCAACATTTGTTTAAGCCCTTCCGTTCTTCAGTGCGGCGATGTGAGGATACAAACACAAAAAATTATGAAGTGCTACGGTACTGTAGTAAATGGCAACATAGAAATATATTCACTAGCGATACCTACACCAGGAAATTGTATTAACCAAGACAAGCTAAACTGCCAGTACAGACAAAGAAATATTGGCCCAGATCTTCAACTGGAGCAAGTTCGCATTTGTCCAAGACAAGAGTATAGTGAGCAAATCTTTTTGAATGATGAACAAGAGAGAGAGAAAATAGAGAACAAAATCCTTGGATGGGAAAGGTGTGTCTCTAAAATGTTGTAGTAAAACTACTGGAAAAGCTCTCATGGTGTGATAGCACTTTTTAGTGATGACATGTTAACTGCTCACAGCTAACTCTAGGGTCCTTTACTTAACCCCAATTTGGCATCACAAGTGGATCCATCCAGTGCTTTTCTACAATGAACATTAAGTCATGTACGTCACTACGTTAACTACTATTTCTTATTCAAAAAGATTTGTTCACTGTATTGTTGGCTTCTTGGGCAAATCCCATCTCTCAAATGCATCTGTAACCCAGGAGACAAGCTGCCTTTCAGTGAGCAAGTTTTCAATATAATGGGCAAAACACATTATAAATAACTAATGGCACTGTAGATACAAGAGGTAATCTGTCCTTCAATAAGAAAAATGGCAATGTTTTTCCCCCCCAACTTTTGTGCCTTCTCTAGAGCTCATGGAGATAGTGTATCAATATAGGTAGTGTATGGAGGTAGTATATCAGTATTACAGGCATCACCATTTATTTCACCCATTGATTTGTTTTCTATGTGGTATTCATGTTTTGCAAGAATGGCTGTTTAAAGAGTCCACTCTGCTACTTATAAACTAAAAGACATTGTTGCAAACAGCAATAAGCATGCCCCATGATACAGATATTCTGCAAATTAATGTAGTTAATATGGCTTTCTTAGGAAGGATTATTGGGGGGGGGGCACTGCAATCTTTACATACAACTTCTACAAATATTTGTAACTTTAGCTTCTAAATATGCCTCAAACCTGGCTAATCATAGAGAGGTAGGGCTGGAAGGGACCTCCAAAGGTCATCTAGTCCAACTCCATCCCTGAGGCAGGATCATCTTTATCCAAATCATTTTATACAATCCATAATCTAAACTCCACATAAGACTACTGTCAACCTTGACACCAACGTAAGACATAATACCTTAACCTGCCATAGGTAAAGCAGTGGCACCATGGTTACCAATTCTCTGCTTCTATAAATGTTTGTCAGTATATGCTCAAAAGATCCCATGCACCCTGCTATAGAGGAAAGTAAAACCCCCCACAGTCTACGCCAATCTGACCACAGAGTAACATTTCTTCCTGACCCCAAATATGGCCATCAGACCGACCCTGGAGTGCAGGGGCAAGACTCTCTAGGTAGGAAGCTCCAGCTTTGGTCCCAGCACAAGCCTTGGCACATCCAGCCCTGGCTGTAGCCAACACCCAATGCCTCCGAGGAAGGCTTAAAAACACCTTGACACATGTAGCAGAAAGGGGAGAGGAGAAGGGGCACCCCACAAAGTCCAAAAACATGGGACATACCTGTAGTAGAACAATGTGCGTACTGCAATGCTTAAACAGTTATGCAACTGAGTAGAAGGGACATGACTTTTCTGTAAAGGTGTGGGTTACTTTTTAATTCTCCCCTTTCAGTTAATCGAGTTGTGCAAATGGATTTGGATTTCCCATCTCATTGCCCACTATACAACAGGCAAAAAGAACAGATGCCATAAAGTATTATTGCTCTCATATCTTTAGATTCCAGCTACCAGAACAATTCTAGCCTCTTCACTCATCTCCCTGTTCTCTACCACTACATATACATACATACATATACATGCACATACATACATATATACACACATATATGGATAAAAAGAGTATGCACGTGTATATATGAATGGAAGTATGTATGCAAGCACATGTGTGGGATCCTTTCCATTAGTATTTGGAGCAGGTTGTATACAAAAAGCATGAATAGCTGGTTTCCAGAAAAGTTTTCAAAACCATAAATAGGAGTTAACAACTTGACCCCCACTGGCTTTCCACATTGGTAGGAACATCCAACTGCATTCTTAACCTTTGAAATCCCGCCCCCCCACCCCCGCTTCAACCCTCATCTGCTCCCCATTCCTATCTTTTGTGCAAGAATAACACAGTAAAAAGAAGCACAAGGAATGCTGCAAATACAGCACAAAAAGTCTGCCCTCTTTTGGAAAAGCTAGACAGATTAGGCTGGCTCCTTTGGCCAGCAGATATATTCCTTACAGAAGAAAACCTAACCCTGATGCCTCTTATTACATATGCTACATAGCCAGCTACAGGATAATCACCCAGGGGGTGTATTTTTATCATGCAAATTAATTTTGTGGGTGCCTTGTGGTTGTTTTCCATCTGTTCTGGCTGCTTAGGCTGTCTGAGAGCCAGAAAGCAGAGAGCTAGGTACCTCACAGCTGTTCACTTTTTTTCCTGGTGTACAGTTGGAAAGCACCTGCTAACAGGTGCTTGCATATGCCTTAAGTTGGATTCCTATGGTTCCTTTCTATAGGTTCCTCAGAAGATAGCTGCTGTGGTAAGTACCTTTACTGTTCCTTCAGCACGGCAAAGGCTCTTAGCTTCTTTGTACTGGAAGATGGGGAATTGTGATCAGAGCAATTTATACCAAGCCCACATCTGTGGATACAGATTAAACAATTTAGGATGGATGGTAACCATGGCAGCACTTAAGTGTGGGGGTTCCCTTTTATTAAACTAATAGTAAAGAAAGATTAATTCAGTAAGTTTTTTGGGTTTTTTTTTAAGAAAAGTAGACCAGTGGTGCAACATCAGTAAGATCATGCAACAAATACATTTATAGATCTATCCTTTTGTTGGAACGGATAAATGAGAACATACTTCTCCTTATCCACAACAATAAAATGGACACATTTAGAAACCACTCCTAGAGCTTTATCAGTAATAGCTGATATTTTCATGAACCTTTCTACTTGCTAGTGTTGCACATTTAATGTTGGGGATCGACTTTGGTGGGTTTGTTCTTGTACATTTTCATTTGACCCGGTATAACCATAAATGTGCCTGCAGCATATCTGCACATACTCTGGAGAATACCATTGTTAGCTACCAACTAGTCATTCTAATTGCGATGTCTGTAGTATTAAGTCAGGATCAAGTCCTCTGCCACTGTATCCGTCTCTTATCTGCTGTCTCTGCCTATCCATTATCTTCCTTTCTTTCACCATATTCATCCTTTAGCTTGAAAATAAAATTGCAGTCTTAATATATAAATATATGGCTAATACACTGAGCTGTAGAGGTGTCCCCCCCCCAGTTTTTTAATCTAAAAATGGACTCAACAGAAAAACAAGTTGAATTAAAAAAAAAAAAATCCCCACAAAAAGAGTATATTTATGTTCTGAATGCTTGCAACAGCTTTAGTGGAGTTTCTGATACTGAATGTTATTCCCGATTTCCTCCTCCCACCAATCATTTTTCTCCTTTTATAAAGCGTGAAGGAACATAAGCATGAACCATGAATTCTTAGAAGCATGACTGTATAGCGCATACAAGTCAGACAACATTATTCAACTCATGAATAACTCATAACTCATCAATAACTGCACAGCAGAGCCTTTATGCAAAGGTGCTTCCCCCCTACTTGTTTAAACACTGAGCCTTCTTTTCAAATTTCAACACTGTAATTCAAATTCAGCATAAAACTTGCTGATTTGGATGCAACCAATGCTACACACCATTCTTAAGGACATAATAAAGCCTTATAAAAAGGTTCTGCACATCAACGAGGATTGCCATGCTGGTCTAAGACAGCAGCACTGAGGATTCACGTGTCTTCACAACATCCTAAAAGTTTACATACTTCTATCAGCGTACTTTTTTTCCCAAAGCCATGAGTAGGCAAATTTGAGTCTTTCTACTGACTTGAACACCTCTTTGGATGAACCACTCTATACATATTTACTTATGTGTCACAAAAGGAATAGGCATCTCAAAATAGCATTCATTTTTAATTAACATACCATAAAAACTTTATTTTATAAAATGTTAGTTCTAGCTTCGTATTTGCTTCTCCATATGGGCCTGATGCTTTACTCATTGAAGCAATATGAAAATATTCCCACGGACTTAAGCAGTCTAGGTCTAGGTCCCGGGAAAGAAAATAGCATAATTTCCACAAAGTATAGGTTGCCATCATCGCTAGGCATTCTGCATAATAACCACAGAAAACAACTAGCGGTACAGGGTCAAGTCCCATTAATTTTGATGAGCACACACCATAGTTAAGCACATTTGCAAGGGTTCAGCTGCAAGGTACTTGGGCAAGCTCCTAACTGGAAGTGAAAGCAAACTTTTGGTCACTGGTGACTTGAACAATAGACTTACACTTGGGGTATGGAAGGCCCTCTTCCTTGTACTCACTCAGGTTCTCACCATTAACTTTGATCATAAGTACCCAAATGAATGAACCACCAACTGCTTTCCTAGGACTTCAGTGTAAAATTAAATGCTGCATTGAATCTAGTGCCCACTAATTCCCCTCGGCACAGAGTAGCGAAGTGCTCAGTCAGGATCAGCATCCTGAAAGAAAAAAAAAATGTTGCGGAGAAAGTGAGGGCTTGGGGGGGGTAGGAATAAAACCTGCCCTTGCATCTATTGAGAATATTTTCAAGGCTTATCTCTGCAGAGATGAGAGTCCCATAATATTTATATGAAGAATTTCATGCTTCAATTTGAATCCCATTGTAACCCCCATAAGAAGAGCTTTTTCTTTCTTTTCTTTTCTCCCCTCAGCTCTGTGTCTCCATGCACATAAAATAACCTGATAATATCCAGCTAGGCTGAATAAATTTAAAGCTAGTGAGCTGAAGAATTACAATTGCCCAGAGAAAAGCCTGGAGTGAAACAACTTCCTTTTCTTACAATGTAGCAATGAGTAATGGAGCAGAAATGTGGGACTTGAGCTCCTGTGCTAGCCTGACTGACACAAATACACTTTGCCCAGAAGATGCCAGCTCCGTTGGAGGGAGGATGCATCAGTGCTAAACCTTGGGAAACAAAAAGAAGTATTGGCTGAGGGATGAAACAAAGCTGGAATAATGTGGAGCTATCTACTAGCACAGGGCTGTCCAACTTGCAAGGGGCCAGGGGCCACATGCCTCTCCCCATTGCATTGCATACCTAGATACTGCCCATCACACCTCTCCACCCCCACTCACCTTTACCTCCCCAGCTGCATCATGCCACTCAGGGACCCTGGGCTGCATGCTCCCCCAGCACTGAAGACTGAGCCATGCTGCACCATCCTGCCTTCTGGAGAAGGGGCAGGGGCGGGAAGAGGATGATGGAGGAAGCAGGAGTCCAGACCCCATAGCTGCTGCAGCAGCTGGAAGAACAAGGGGATCAGCATCCAGGCAGGAGCCTGGAGGCTACAACGTAACCCCTTGCAGAGCTAGTGGAGCCCACAGGCCACTAGTTGGACAGCCCTGCACGCGCATTAAAAAAAAAAAAAAAAAAATCAAAGGTATTTGTAAGAACATGGTAACTCCAGAAAACAAACAGGCTGCATCCAGACATCCAGAGGCATGTGCCTGCAGGGGCACAAATTGCCACCATGCATGCTGTTGCATGTACACTTTGTTGCAGGACAAATTGTCCTGCAATGGGCAAACTGCCCTTGCCAGGGAGAGCGGGAGGCTGTGGCCAGCACCAGTGCTGGCCCCAGCAGTTTTATCTGGTGTCCCGGAGCAGCAGAGGGACAGGATGGGCAGCACAGAGGCCTGGCTGACAGCCAGAGAATTGCTCTGGATGATCCAGCCCGTGTGTGCTGGTGCATGCTTGATCCGTATGCATTGCACCACTTTTTGTGCCAGGCTTTTTTTTTTTTTTTTTTTTTTTGCCACTGGGAAGTCCTGTTATCAAATTTGTCCCAGTAGCCAAATTTTGGCCCTGCGCTGGAAGTTTGTAGTCTGGGGTACATTTCAACATTTGCTGCAAGTGATTTGTGGTGCCATAAATAGATTTGCTATGCACAAACCGCATACCCCTGCATGTCTGGACGCAGCCATAGTATCAAGCTGCTTAAAACTGTGGGAATGTTGAGCTCAGGCCAAAAAGTGGGATTTGTTTCACTCCAAGCTAAAATCTTTTAAGACCCCTGTATTCATGATGGATAAGTTACTAGCTAACTCTTTGTCGATGCACCAAAATCAGGATGATACTGGGTGCCCCTAAACCTCTAGCCCTGCCTTTGTCCCGGTGTAACGACCTTTTATTTATGATTCCATCTGCCAGTTTTTTACTATTTTTTTATCCAACTAACGGTGATACTCTTGACAGATGTTTGATCGACAGCCCTGGGTATCAAATGCTAGAATCATGGAACAAACCCCAGCATGAGCACAAGGAAGTAAAGCAAATTTCCTTCCAAACTTGCTCTGCCAACTTGACTGCGATCCAGGAGCAACCCCTGAGGAGAAGGGTCTTCGTAACTATTTAAGTCCTCATTTTTCTTGCTTGGCCTTGCTAATGTGGTGGCTAACTGCTGCTGCTGGCAGGATTGGCTTTGCAAAGTGGACAGATTCAGGAAAAAATTAAAAAGATCACCAATTTATTTCATATGAACCAACAGACACAACTCTGACTAATTAGCCATTTGTATTCTAATTTCTCTCTCCTTATACACTGCCTTGCAAATGACCTTTCATAGATTCGGGTGAAATGAGCTTCAGCCCACAAAAGATGTCCACCTACTTTGTTTAGTCTTTGAGGTGCAGATCTACTCTGCCTTCCAACTAGCAGCCATAGGTTACTAATAACTTGCACTGGGTATGAATTGCAAACCCAGACACAAGAGGTTCTCTAGCCCACTACCTCTCATTTGGTCCATCGAGAATTTCTCCCGGATCCTTCTTACCCACTTTAACCCTTCTTTCATTTCTAATAATTTATTCTTCCCTTATTTTATTCCGCTTTAATGTAATGTGCGCCCTACTATTATTTTGACTGTGGCAGCCATCTGTATTAGATGCTGCATAAACATACAGTAAACGACAGCCCCAGCCCAGAAGAACCAACCCATCTGAAAGAAAAGACAAAGGAATTCATTAAATGACTGCTCCTGGTGATCTGAGCAGAAGTCGCTCTTTGTAAGAGGGCTTTTTCCACTTGAAAATTGCTCTACTTTGAATTTTACAGATATAAAAAAGGAGGCTTGTTCAGATGTCAAGCTTAAGGAGCAGTGCAAATATCGAGACACACCTCTGTCTTGTTGCATGTGGGCTTCAGTTTGGCAAGGTGCTGGCACAAATACCCAACTTGAAGCATGTGAAGAGTCCCACTAATGTCAGTGGGGCAATCTTCAAAAGGGACGATTAACTATTGTTCACGCAACTTGAGGAAACGAGTTTGGCACCTATTGCCATTTGGGCTTTCAAGACTCCTAAACACATATGCTCCAAGGCTGCCATATGCATACGTTCCTTCCTGAACTACAGTCTTTATAGTTGCAGGATGAAATTATCGTCTCCCGAATAAGAGTAAAGGCACTCAAAGGCCTAGATCTGATGGCTGAATCTGGAGGGAAGGAACCCATGCTGTAACTCCCTTCCCAAGTCAACAGAAGCATCAGACACTAGAGGACACAAAGGTACAGGAGTTGACAGGGCAAATCCAAGTTTTGAATTCTTAGGCTGTATCTAGATGAGTGCAGACGTGCAATAGGTAGCACTGCAGACCCACCTGTGGTGCCACACACTGCACATGCAGGCGTTCCCCACACTGCTACCACACAGCATGGGGGTGGGGGGGAGGGGTTGACCCTGGGAGATCATGGGGTAAAATAAAAAAGCCCACACCAAAAAAAGTGGGGCAGAGCATGTGACAACAGTGCACACCCCCCAAAACTCGAGCCTGGCCAGCCAGATCCATTTTCCGGGTGGCAGCCAGGCTCCCAGCTGTAGCAGCGCCATGGCTGCAGCTCCCCACATTTGCTGGCCCCAGTCTCCTCTACCACACCTGGAGTAACCTGCCACACTCCAGAGTGTGCATGGCACAGGCGTTCCCCAGGGACAAGTAGGCTACTAGTCCCCAGGGAAACAACAAATGTCCACACTCACCTGGACATGGCCTTACCCTCTGGGAGCCTATGTTAAATGTCTCTTCTCTTACAAAGGTGGGAGAGTGGCCTGTAATTTCTGTTCTGTGGGATTTGGAGCATTATAAAATTCCAGCCTTCCAGAAGCTAGAGGGAGTGGTCTCAGGAAGGATAATTATGACCCCTTTCTACTTCACTGGATAAATGTATTTTACAGGTATAAAATTCTCTTTTGTTCCTTTTTATATACAGCATATTCTAAAACTTTATAGGGACTCATTGAGTCATCTTAAAATAGGGAAAAAAAAAGATATATCCAACCTGACTGTCACTGACCAAAGGCAAAGTCAATTAACCTAGTCTCCTTCACCTTGCCACGTCTTACAATTTGAAGACGCCACACGTTATCAGAGCTACTTCTTACCTAGAGCCTGGCACATTACATCATGTTAACAATATAAATTGGAATGATTAGGGACCGACAATATAATTAGAGGTGATATACAATTTATTTGCTGGCATTATTGCCTGCTTAAATTTATACATGACAAACCACATTACATTTCTGCCTGAACTTTATCACGCTGAGCTGATGAAAGAGCTTGGAAGTGTCCCAAATCACAGGAAACTGTCCAGAATGGAACAAGGGCTGCTCATTAAGTTTCAGGCACAGTAGGTTAATTCAGTCCCTGCCATGTTCTGGGTAATGGGAACACTGCAACAGTGACAGGAGACCTCAGCTCAGTTTAGAGCTCCATTCTAGGCAGCCTTCCTTCCTCATCCTGCAACATACTTGGTTACAGGAACATTATTATGAGCTCCCTCTACTTCAAGCTATCTTGGACAGTGCCTGTGATTTTCCTGGTCCGGGTGGTGATGTTTTTGTGCCCAAGAAACCTGAATTCTCTCCCCTTTTCCTTCCATTTTACCCTCAAATGTGTGCTTGTCAAGCCTGCTGCCTTGCCCAAAGACCTGAATTCAATTCTTGGCTCAGCCACAAGCTCCTAACATAAAAAAAGCACGTTGCATGATTTTTCTCCCTCAATCCTCTTCTGCAAAATGGAATTAATGTTCCTTTCTTTCTCTCTCAAGTCTGTTGATAGTGAAGTGCTCATGAAGGGTGCCTAATAACAAGCTCCAGGCTGGGGCCTAAGGCAGTGTAAGGATAACTCAGAAGAACCCAAAAGTAGCAAAAAAAAAAAAAAAAAAAAAATTAGGATTATTTGACTCAACTTCTAAGTTTGTCTCTGCTGGCTCTGTAAATTCCCACCAACTAGAAAAGCCCAAATATCAGAGCCAATTGTCTCCAGCACTATAGAGTCATTTCATTTTTGTCATTTACAAGATGAGAATTTACTCACCAACATTTAATTTAGTACATCTTCAGGTTGGTAAACAGTGTATTTAACACACACAATGCACAGCTCACTCAACTGATGCTATTTCCGTAGAGAATAAAACAAGGTAGCAAGTCTGAGGATTTTTATAATACATGCTACTTGCTTATTGTGGTGAGATAAGGTATATAATCTCAGCATTCAAAACGAATAGGCAATTTCTTGCAATGTACCAGTGGCCTAATATTAAATTAGGACACAAAGGCCCCAGCTCAGCAAAACATTTGAGCATATGCTTAAATCTGAGCAGGTTACATTATCCTTATGCATGAAAGCACTGAGATATGTGCTTAAGTTTATACAGGCACTTGAGTCCCATCTTTGATAAGATATCTTCGATGAGGTATTAACAGTGTTCCAGAATAAATGTCTTTGTTGCAACTAGCTTAATGTGCAGGAAACACATGTGCTTAGCTCTCATTGCTTCCACACATTTTCTTCCAACCTTGGCCTCACCTAAGCATGCAGCTATGAAACCAATTAGTGAGTATGCCTTTTAAAGTCCCTATTTTGGTCTGATCCACAAAGAGAGTGAGTTGTTACAGCAACAAACTATAGACATGAAGCTCAAACTTTAGGAGCTGGTGGTTTGATATTGGTAGGTCCCCAGTACCTGTGATGAGCAGGGATCCTGGTTTTCCATGATAAAAAAAAACAACAAAATTCCCCATTAAAAAAACCCAAAACATAAAATTCTGCATTTTCCTGTGATTGGCCGAGGGGCCCTGGCAGCAGCCCTGCCCCTCACTTGCCTGGCTGAGAAGTCTGCCCTTCAGAAAGCTCTGTCCCTTACCATTGATTGTCAGAGAGGGGTGGGGCCACACAATGGGCAGCCCTCGCAGCCAATCAGCAGCAGAAGAAGGAAGGAGCAGCCGTCATCTTGGCTGCTTCCCCGTGTGCCAGTGCCTTCTCCCCATGGTGGGCTACTGCAGCAACTGCATCTTTCCATGTTTTTTTGTTGCAGATGGATTTCTAGGATCTCTGCGGATGAGTTATAGATGGCCTTACCATGCAAGTGGACCTCAGATTGTTAGGCCCAGCTTTCTTTAGGCAGAGGATGTATAGAAACCATTAATGAGTGGCCTCTTTACAAGTGTCCATCTTGCACCTGATCATCAGAGAAGATGAGCTGTTACAGCCCCCACACCACCCAACAGAGGCTTGGGTCCTTCAAGTTCAAGCTATAGCACCTAATGGTTTTAGCTCTGGAGGCCCTTGACCTAGTTCTCTGTGCGTCACCCAAGTCATGGCACCCTGACTTCAGGACTCTTCTCAAACTGGGTCTTCAATGATTTGCCAAATAAAAGACAGACTCTTAAAAACCTAAGCATATGCTTAAGAATTTTGTTCAGTCAAAGTCTTAAGAAACGTAGCGCAAATGACAACAAGGTTCAAGTACTTATTATGATCTGAATGTTGATGACATCAGCTCCAAAACTGTCTGATGAACAAGGCACGCACATGCATGTCACACCAATATCAATGCACCGTCCATTTAATGAAATTTTGCAAAACTGTCATGAACATTTTCTGGCATGAACTCAACCTTGCCTAGCACACCCACTACTATAAAGGAGGTAATAGAAAATGAATGTTATTTTACTCATCCATCACAAAAAAAAAAAGCAAACTACTCATCCTAAGTAAGCACCTGAATAGAATTTTACAAGCTTGTTTTAAAACCGAACAGAAGAAAGTGGGAGTAAAGGGAGCACGCCAATTGCTCCAGTACTTAGAGGGAATAATGAGATGATGGTGAATTCATTTCCCTCCAATTATCACTGCTTTTTAAAAAAAAGTTAAGTATATACACTTAAAACAATAACATCAGAGAGAAAAACTGGGAATGTAGCCATTAACCTGTCATCCTGCTACACATGCTGTACAGATCATTTGTATCGCATTATTGCTGACAGCTTAAAAGTTTGATCTGTTCCTAAGAGCAAATGTGCAAGAAAATATGTCAGCATGTTGGGTTATTTAGTTCCATCATTTTATAAAGAGCATTTAAGTTCTGGCTGTATATTTTTTCAAAGGGATAATAAATGAACTTTCCTATCAGTGTCATGTCCCTTATGAGGGATGTATTTGGTAGCCATGTTGGTCTGAGACAAAGAGAAATGCAAAAGTCTAGAACTCTTGGTTCAGAGATGATACCTTTTACCAACTAAGAAATTGCAAAACAAATGATCTTTTTCTGCCAGCTTTTGGGCTCACACCCTTCTTCAGGCTCAAGGAAAGTTATAAAGTCCCCATATGTAGGAAATGAACTTCATTTTTGCACAGAGGAAGCTGAAGCTGGAAATCTGTCCCTTTGGGTCCATGCGAGTCTTGGTGAGGTGCTCTTTGTTGTGCGGATCAAGCAGGAGTCCTTCCCTGTTAGTGTCAGATGGCAAGCAGGGGAGGTACAGAAATTTTTCTTGCTGTTCAGCAATAAAGTTTCAGCTAGATTAAAGATGATAAATAAAGTTTATAATTTCCCCTGAGCCTGAAGAAGGGTGTGAGAGCCCAAAAGCTGGCAGAAAAAGATAATTTGTTCTGCACTGTCTTAGTTGGCCAGCAAAAGGTATCATCGCTGAACCAAGAGCTCTAGATCTTTGCATGTCACTTACGAGCTCGTATCATTCCTTCATTGGGATGTTTTTCTAGTACCTTTCACAGTAATCAGTTCTACTGGACTCCTCAGTCTGGGTAACTCTGCACTACCGTTCTGTCCTAAGGAATCTTCCCCATTAACTGAACAGGCTTTGCCCTACTCAGCCTCCATTAGAAGAGGCATGTTGTTTAAATTACTGTTAATCTATGCTATAGAAAAGAAGATTTTGCATAAGCAGCTGGTGGCTATGATTATAGGCATTTACTTAATGCCCATCATCATAGCATTTGGGTGCATTAGAAGGTTTCTGCCGAGATAGCTAGGGCCTCAGTAATACGAGACAAAACTCTACAGTGCCTACTGCCACTCAGATAGGAAATAAGGAACAAATTTAAATCAGGAAAATCCTAGGAAGAATTCAGGCCAGTTGAGGGAATTTGGTTGGCAGTATCACCAACTAGGTAACACACCTATGCAGATTATTCTTGAGAGTTGTAGAAACAATTAGCGGGGGTAGCCATACAAAGGGAGCCACTGCCAGTACAGGAGCTTTATTTAAGTGCATAATCCCAAAATCGCACAAAGGCTATGGGATTTGCCCAGAATAGGCACATGCCCAAATTTGGTGTAAACAGTGCTTATTAACTACAAGAACAGTCTGTGATAAAACTTTCCAGACTTCATTAAAGGATTGTTACCTTGTAACGCAGAGTACTTATTATGCCTGTAATAGCAACCTTGAAATTGACAGGACCCTGAATCAGAGGCTTTGAAACTGACAGCCCCTAATCAGTTTCACCAATGAAACACAAAAACATAATGTCATTTCATGACAAAGTAGATGGTGGGGCTGAAGATTTCTTATGCACTTAAACAATATGCAAATAATGAATATTTGATACAAGACAAGCAATAGGTAACCAATTAAGACTGACACCATGTTAAGAATTTATCTGATATGCATACAAGTGAATTACAGTGTATGACTACAATTATCCAGACCTCACTCCCTAATCCATGTGCAGTGCACAATGCACCTGTGACAGGGACTGTCACAAGGCTGGTCACAACATTGGCCCACCCACCTGCCTAGGCAGTCTGCCCACCTGGCTTTCCTGCCATTCATTTCCTGGAACTAAAAAGTTGTTCATAGGTGGGAGGCTGCCTATTTAATGCCCTGATGCCAAGGGCATAATACATGGCTCCAAACCATCCCTACACCATGTCCCATGCCTCACAGATGGCATCCAGAATCACTTCCAATATCTCTGGCCCCATTACTGGGCTGCACTTGGCCTCCAGCCCAAACTTGGCCTCAGGTACTCTCTGACGTGCCTTGGTCACATGCCCTGGGACTGGGTACCTCCTCCATCCCCGTAGTTCCTACCCTGACCTCCAGGTGTTCCAGGAGCTGCAGCCTATAGGCTGATTGATGTTGTTCCTCTGGCTCCCTAGGTGCAACTGCCAGCTCTGTTCCTAGGGCCTGGGCTTCTACCGAAGCTGCCCAGCCCTCCTCCAATCCAGTGGCCCCCTTTCAGTCATGTGACCATCTAATTGGACCTAACCACACCAGTCAGCTACTCAAAGCCTGCCTGAAACCTCTGAAAGTGGCAGACAACCTGTACTCAGCCACAGTGCCGAGACAAGTCTATCAGTGTTTCTGAGGGAGTGTTAGTGGGCAGCAGAAACAGGACTGACCAGGACATAGGTGGTACAGGCACCTACCTTGGAGATGTTCAAAAAGCATCTTGACACCCACCTGGCTGGGGTCATCTGGTTTGAAAATTTTTTATGTCCTAGAGCTCTTCCTCTATGGGTAGATTTTAAAGAAGTTAAGAGGGATAAAAAAGCAAACAATGATTTCTGGTAGAAGTCTATGTAATAGGACTGCACTTCTGAAAGGTTTTTTGTGGTCATATATAGCACCCCATAGCAAGAAAAATGTAGTAATATTGATAAAACCTTTGAAAAAAGAAAGTCATCATTTCCAGAGTTGGTATCATTCAATGCAGCTCTGTTGCAGTCAATAGAACTATGGCAATTTACACCCACTGAGGACTTGACCCATCCTTTTGTATTACTGTCTACAGGTCTTCTCCCTAGGGAGTTCATAACTAATGAAATAAAAGGGCTACATATCTGTAAGTAAATGGAAAATGCAAGTTCACACTGGCTTAAGTGCAAAAACACTTCAGTCCTTATAAGAGCATGTACTTGAACAAGTATCCTTCTGAGTTTTGTGCTGCAGCTGAGTTAGGTTATAAAGCTTGCGAATAATGGGGGTAAGTCCACAGTGTGAAGTATAGTGATGGTTGTAATTTTGCATTGCAGATTTCTTACCCTGTTGCTCTCCTTAGCTTGAATACTTTAGAACAACTGAAAATGATGAAGATAAACAGTGCGATTGTTCACCCTCACTACAAAATTGCAGTTCTAGTGCCATAAATTGTGATCTCTATAGGGATAGAATGAGCCTGCTTTTCAAAGAATTACTTCTGGGCTTTGTAAAAGCTACATACTGCAATATATTTAATATAATATCATTTTTATAACATAGCACTGTGAGACCTAAAGCATTTAGTAATAAACTGTGAGTAACTGCTGATTTGCCATCACTTTGAAGCTATGCCCATAATAACATTTAAAGTACCATATTCAATAAAGGCTTTTCTTAGCTACACATTGATTTGTATTATCCTGGTTGAAAAAAAATCTAGCTAGTTTATTAATGTGCCATTCACATACCACAAGAACCACAGGAATGTTTGATCTCTCTCACTTTCATTTGCTTGCACCTGTCATCCACCTGCGTGTTTATCCATTCTAAAGCCCTGTTTGGTTCTGTCTTGTATATTTTAACTTATTGGTCATTCTAGAGCCCTGCTTGGTCATCTTGTATATTTTAACTTATTGGTCATTAAATTGCAATTTTGACCAGTCATAGAACCTGGCCTGAATACATTGGGATAATGGACATTAAGCTTCTTATTCACTTAAAAGGGAAGAGCAAGAGCATAGCATCTTTAAAACCAGACAGGCTCCAAGTCTACCATCTGAGCACTGCAGCCATTTGATTTCCTGGGTGCCTTGTGGTTTGCTAAGTTAGATAAATAGATTCTAACTGGACAGAAGAGGAAACTGAGGATAAGACATACAATGTCTAAATCCAGCATTGATCTCAATAGTAACAATTTCAAAAGCAACCATTTGTAAAGCTAGTGATCTCTAGTGTTTGAAATACAGTCTAAGGGTGCTTACACATGTAGAACCTGCTCCCAAAGAGACTGCTTTACCTTCAGCTCGGCACATCCCTGTACCGAGCACAGTGCATGCCCCGAAGAGGAAGCCTATCAGTTTGACCCAACTCACCCAGTGTCTGTATAGCTCATATGCTTCAGCTATTAGATAAAATGCACCAGAAAGCCCCGCTGAAGCGTGAGAGTGTCACAGATGCTTGGGAGCCAGATCAAACTGATGCAATTCCTCTTCTGCTAAAGCACTTTTTTCATTTTGCACATCTATCAGCACCATAACTTTCTAATTCCTCCATTTAGTTGACATCATCTCCCTTAATAACCTGCTGGAGACGAAACTTAAGCCCATTAAAACATCTCACATTCTCAAGTGGAGAGTCACGATTTATATAAGGGGATCACATAAAACAGGGATCGGCGGGAGACAAGATCTCAAGAAGGAGAGAACCTCAACATAGTTTTTTGTTGTTGTAATAGGGAGTCCAAGACTAGAAGATATGAAAGGTCTTACAGAACTTGGCATAATGTGAGGTCATATTATAACAGATAGTTTTAAAGTAACAGGGAAAGATATTAGGCTGGCATAAATCAGCACTAATGAGAGAATGACACCAGTTCATGCCAGATGAGGTTTTGACCCTTTTTTGCCCTGCCTGACTATCAAGTGGGGACAGCCAGATCACGAAAACCTTCTACCCTAAAACAGATTTTTCTGAGCAAAATGGTTCTTGGTTCTCAACACTGAGTGCAATGCACCCCAAATTGGATAACACAAGTAGGGATGCATGCACCTTCTCCTCAAGTGAACTGAAGCATCCAGAGGTTTAAGGAGCAGGACACCAAACCTTGTCTATTTATCTTAAGTACCTTTCCCCTCCATGTCTTTGGATCTCACCCTCAAATGTACATTCAACTACAATCTCCATGTGCACAAATTACAAGCTCTATCAGTCAGCTATGCACCGTTCTCCTTCCATCCAAAATGAAGTCTTGATTGATCTCTCTGATATCTGCTCGCTGATAGCTATTATCTTATGTTCAATGGGGCTAAACAGCTCTTCTTCCCATACCAAAGCCCTCCTCGCTACATTCTCTCTTAAACCCTGTGGACAGCATCTCCAGTCTGCCTATCCTTTAGGCCTATAACATGGGTGTCATCTTCAGCTTGGACTTCCATCTGGCTTATCATATCCAGGCTATATCTGAGCCCTGTTCCCTGGAGACACAGGTGAAGCCAACTCATTATTGTCCTTCAGAATGTCTCCTTAAAATCTTCTCTGCCATCTGCGTTGCCTAATAACACTTCAGCTTCTGTAACCAGTGCCTATCATGCCGACAAATGTCATCTCATTGTTTTCTTGCACTCCCTGGTTTTTCTTTATCCATTTGCTATCCCTTGTTCTATATTTGTAAGCTCTTTGGGGCAGTGCTGTCTTCTTGTTCTCTGGTTGAACCACCAAGCATGAGTTGTTTTTTTGGCCCGTGACAAGTGTCCCTTTGTTTTAAGATATTACAAATCGTTAGTGACAATAAATAAAACCCATTGCCATCGTGTCGGACCATCTCAAAATATTTAATACATTCATTCTCACAACACCCTTTCGGGTATAGCAATGCTAATACCACCACTTTGTAGGCAGAGAACTGATTGAATTCACTCATCTCAACTCACACAAAGGGGACTGGGGCAGAACAAGGCATTGTGGCCTGCCAGGTGGGAAGTTGAGCCCCTGACCACTAGATAAGTCATCCTTTCTAGAACCCTTCTGGTCATAATTTTCCTGTGCCAAGGGCCAACACTAGGTCTATGAGCCACTTATACACTCATGTGTGGGCTTAAGTTCGAATGAAGTTCTTCTTAGGAATAAGTTGACTTGTGGAATAGGGGAAAACTCATTTCTAAGAGCAGAAATGAGTAGCCTTAAAAAGGGGGACTGCTATGGTATTCTTCCAAACAAGGCCTCTTCTCCTGGTGCTGTCACACCAGCCAGGAAACCATGTAGAAAGTCTTTTAAAGGCAATGAAAGCAAGAAGAGTTTCCCCACCATACAGCTGATTTATAGGGGATGTTCATCTTTCATCTGCACAATGAAACAGTCCATTAGGGAGCTAGCATCCCAGCTAGTGCCGCAGAAGTTCACTAGAAGCAGAAAGGCTTCTGCTGTCTGCTGAACAAGTCAGTGGGTTGGGAGAGTGGGGAGCAGAGTTGGAGCCTTTCTGTCCTTGTAACTAGCTGGTGACTGCTCATTACTACATTGTCACACAGGAGGGAGAATGTTATACAGCAATGCAGGAACATGTGGTGCTGTGGGAGGGGAAACCATTTACACATCACATCCCTGGCACATCAGGATAATTGGAGCTGATATTTCACATTATTTTTTACAAGTCTCTTCTGTAATAGAAGGACAGAATAACCCGATTCCTTGATATGTGATTAAGATGTAAGTCCCGATTTCTGCCCATTGTAGGGCATCCTGTCTAAGCCTCTTTGACAAGTATTCATTTTTCAGATCAATGCATGTTATTAGCTTGCATGGTTAGTTTTGTTCTTCTGTTCAGAAGGGATGTTTGATGCACCCTGACAGCTTTATCCATATTTAAAAGCGACTATTGGCAGATCCGTATATATAGGTTTACTCCTATTTCATTTCACCTTGTCAGCTGCTGAAAACTGATTGACAAATACCTACTAATAACCAGAGTGTGTGAAAGAAATCACAGGCTCCAGATTAAGATAAGCAAACTCTGCAATTTTAGGGTTTTTCCACAATAATATTTCCTTTGAGAATCTTCGTCCAAAGTTTTCAAGCTTAGACACTATCAATAAGGTTTTCAGCAGGACTGAAAAAAAACAAAAAGCAAAAAAGAAGTCAGGCCTTTCACTTAAGGCTCTGAAATGTATGTTTAGGCCTCTATGCGAGGCACCAACATTTGACCTAATTTTTTTCTTTTCTT
>NW_017728932.1:9547226-9604241 GCF_001723895.1 Crocodylus porosus | reverse complement strand
CCATAATTCCCATTATAAGTCTTCCACCACAGAGATGTCAGTTACCTTTGTGGAAGAACAGCGTACCTTCAGTTAAACAAAATGAGACTCAAAGCATGCAGCCAGAAGTGACAATTTTTGCCCAATCTGGCCCCCATAAGTCTAGTCGTGCACAAAGAGAAGTGCTTTCAAAGAGCTCAGTCCCATGAAAAGCTGAACCCTCATGAAGATGGTTCAAAACAAAGCGCCTTCAGTAACTTGCGTCTGTATCACCTCCCGGCCTCAGCTGTTTGCAGAATGGGAGAGGGGCAAGGAAGCGGAAAGATTTTGGTCTGGGTTTTTTCTACCTGGCACTAGAGGGTGAGGTGGGTGTATTGGAAAACCCCTCTCCCAAGGTGAGAGGCTCCAATCCATCCACCACATCCTGCAGCACTGGCTGGGGAACCCCTAGAATTAAATCCCCTTCCTCCCTTTTCCCCTTCTCCCATTATGAAGGCAGCACCCAGGCTGGAAGACAGGAGGGGCAGTTGATAGAGGCTTGCAGCCAGAGGCTGGATTCCCCAACCTTCCCCCGCAATCCCCCCATCTTCTGTTTGGTCCAGGGAATTGTTGCAACTAAGAACGCTTCCTGCAAAGCGTTAGGAGTTACAGTAGGGAACTGCTCTTTGGTATCATAGTACTTAGGGTCGGAAGGGACCTAAACAGCTCATCAGATCCGACCCCTGCCCGGGCAGGAATGAAAAAGGGTATGAGCCAAAAGAAAGTGTGTTCACTCCTGCCTCAACCAGCGCATTGATGTACATACTGACCCTTAACCACATAGAAGGGAAGATTTTCAAAGGCCCAAATAAGTGGCTCAGTCTCTTTAACTCTGATAAGGAATGTCACTGTATTGACTCTCAGTGGGAGTTTGGCACCTAGCCCCATTTCGTGTCTTTGAACACCTCCCACAATGCTAAGTACACAGTGAAAACAGAGGCTGGCACTTATCTGTAGTCAAAGCACATTTGGAAATAGTAGATTAGGTCTTGATCTGATGTAATCTAGTGTGGTTCCATTTACTACAGTGGAGCAATGGCAGTAGAAACAATCTCAGATTTTGGTTCAACTAAGTCAAATTCATCACTGACAGAACTCCATCAGCACCAAAGAGGAGCATGGTCCAGTGGTTTTATGCTCTTACATTCCTTCCCTTCTCTTGCCAGGATGGGTGGCCATTTACTTACCCTGCAAAACATATTTGTATGCTATACCAGTCATGGGGGAATTGCCCACCTATCTTTGAAAATGTTTCCTTCTTTTTTTCATTTATGCTCCTTTGCAACTAGAAGGGTAAAGACACGTGGCTTTTTCTTTACCCCACTACTCTTGTAAAGTATTGGTGAAACCTTGAACCTGGAGTCGCAGTAGCCAGCCTATTGTTTGCCTGAACACTTACCAAATCAGAATGGTGACTATGAACCCACGGTCCCAGTTTCTCCAAGGCTGAATTCCACGGCATTTGCATTGCAATGACACTTCTGTCATTCTTACTATCCAATCAAAGCTATCTGGGGACACCTTGTACCTTGCATTTTCTATTTGTTCCTAAAAAAGTTTGACATGGTTGGATCAGGCCAGAACCATTTTCAGTGTGAGCAGCAGCTGAATTTCCCTCATCTACTACAACTGCCAGCTGTGTGCTGATCTCTGACAATACGTCTAGTTGATTTGCTGGTCTGATGAGGATTTTCTCCAGTAAGAGTGACTTCCCCTGACCGTGTCACTGTAAAGTATAAGAAGGCGTTGTAAAAGATCCTGGATTCCTGCCACACACAAAGACACTGAAGCAGACCTTCCTGAACCACCGAACAGTGCAGTCAATTGGTTCAACATCACAAAAAAGTAACTCCAGGTGTAATAAAATGACTGCAAGTGTCAATATTATACCTTGCAAGACACATAACAGACTAGTGACCATGAGCTACAAAGGACATCTCATAGCTCTTTTCAGAGGGAGTTTGCTTGGAACTGGAATAAAAACATTATAACGATATTTTTATGCCCAGCCTTAATGACGATCAAATATCAGTACCACAAGGGGAAAAAAAAAAATCAAAAAAAAAAAAATCAGTCATTTGAGAACATCCATAAACCTACCATATGCCATGTTGGTAACTTCAATATAATAACGGGCACTATTGAACACTAACCAAAAATCAGCATGAGCTGCACCAGCAATGGCATTCCAACTATAAATGAGTACATGTTGAAGAAGATATATGTCAGATGCTATATGAGCTACTCCCTTTGATACCATCCAAGTTGCTTCATTTTCTGGCTATAATTAAAAATACTGCCACTTACCATCTAGAAAACTGACTTCAGACTGTTCATAAAAAACTGAGAGAAACTGGATTGCATCCAGCATAGCTCCAAATGATTACTGCACGCAGCCAATATGATTGCAGACAACCAGCCATGATGACCAGAGAGGTCCATGACTCAGGTGTTTTTCCCCATTCCAATTAATGGATTCAAGTGTTATGTGGTTTTATTTAGAGAAACCTTACCTCCAAAACATTTCCCGGGGCCTAACTTTAAATGAGAGCCCCACTGATTCTGTTATACTCTCTCCACAGAAGGCACAGAAATGCAGCCTACAGTATGTCCATAGGGCCATTTCACTGTCTAACAGGAAAGACATCCTCAGGCATTACACAGATTACATTTACAGTAATGCGATTAGAACTGTGATGATGAATTCTGACAGCTGTAATGTCTGCCTGGTTATGATTTGAATAGATAATTAGATATTATCCAATTCCTGTATTTTGCTTAGAAATATTTGGTTTCTTATGGCAGGCCCCTGAATAATTGAAATTACCATTAATCACCATGTATTCAGCTATACATTTATAATAAAAATTTAAAAAAAAAAATCAAAATTGATCCATTGTAATCAACTGTGGAGTCACTCCAATGTTAGTAAGGTTAGACCAAATACAATCTGGAGTTTTGCCCTTTGATAATAAGTTATAAATGTTTTGGAGAGCTGCTCTGGTATTTGGAGAGCTGTGTGGTATGTATGTTCTCCAGACTATTTTGTGAAGTATTCAATGAATCCAAAACTCAAGTTATTAGTCATCTTCTGCCAGTACAGCTTAATTAATGAAAGACAGAAATATAGAAAAGTTGAACTATGTTGTCTTTCATTAAAATCTTCAGTAAATGTCAACAGAGAGGATAACTAGAGAGTGCCACCTGCTGAAAAGCATGAGGAAGTCATGGTAATGTTTGCAAGAATTTGGGATAATGAGATTCAAATTCCAATTCTCTTCCAAAAAGAGCTTTATATGAACCCTGATATATACAACTGCTACTAATTGTCAAAGGTAATAGTCATATTTAAAACACACCATGCACACATCATCATTCAGTCCATTGAGTAGATGAAGGCCTAACAAAACATTCCTGTTCTCAGCCATTACCATTTAGGTGCTATGCATGTTTCATTCTTAACCATTAGGGACTGATTTTATCATGTTGGCAATCAAATAGCTGCTACTTTATAGTAAGCATCTTCCATCTATTTTTCTCATGGCCAAGCCAACGAAACTATTACCACATTACGGTTTTTCCAAAAGTGACAAATTCTGAGGTCAACCTTGGACTACATTTTTCTATACATTTTGGACTTCTTTCAGAGAAAGCAGCAAAAAATCTAGCAGTGGAAATGTATAGACAAATCACCCTTGGGAAAAGCTTCATACAATCATAGAGAAGTACATCTGTAAAAGACTTCCAGGGGTCATCTTGTCCAACCCCTTACATGAGGCAGGCTCATCCCTATCCAAACCATCCTACACAAATTCATTGTCTAACCTATTAAACATATTATACAGCCAACCCAAAAAATTACCACAAGACATAACATCCTAACCTACCACAGGTAAAGTAGAACCTAGATAGAAGGCAAGGTGGCAGTTTAAAGACTAACTCATTCATAAAGGTACAAGCTTTCATAGGCCACAGCTTCTTTGGCACGTTATATGAATGGACCACAACTATGAAGCAGTTGGCTACAATAGACAGTATGTGCTGTGTCCATGGTATTGAAAGTAGAGACATTCAAAATGATTTGCGTGTACACCTATTATCATAATGAAATGTTATATAAAAATGTTTTATCACTGCTTGGAAAAGCAGTTATTCCCAGGCAATCTGAGTTAAAGGCAAAACAAAAATCACGGTAGACTCAAATGTTGATACCAGATCAATTTGTATTCAACGTACTAAAATCTTTAAAGTTATTTATACTTTTAAAAGAATGCAAAAAATTATGAGATTGCAAGAGGATGCAATGCTACTTTAATGAGAACTTATAAATATAGATGGCAGGAAGAAACCCATATCCAATGGCAGAAGGATGCACTACGTCTGCACTATTATTTCTTTGAAGGGAGTGGCTAATAAAGCTGAGTAAATAATAGATTTTTTTGGCTAAAAACCTCATTTTTTTTCAAAAATGAGTCTTCACCAATTAAACTTCAAATCTAGTGATACAGTTCAGAGGAGGTTAGGGTGGTCTTTTTTAAAATTCATGCTTTTTGATAAAAATTAATCTTGAAACAGTTTCAAAGAAAAGAATCAATATAAGTTTCATGTCAACTTCTCTAAATTCTTTAGGTTTTTGTTTTTTAAATGACTAAAACATTGCTTCAGTTGAACCACCACTGGAAAAATTTTGCTCAGCTCTGGAGCCCAGATGTTCCTAAACATTGTAGTACTATATACTTTTCCACAGATACATTGTAGATTCCATGCCTTCAAGGCCTTAAGATCTAAACGGGTAAGATTAATACAGTGCAGGGAGAAAAAAAAAAGTTTTATCATTTCAGTTTTACAGATGGGAAACAGAGAGCTCAAGGCTCAGATCCTACAAAAAATACTTTATGTTATGCATATGATTATTTCTGCTGGATTCAATGGGACTAGTATTCACATATATAAAGGCACATGTGGCCACATTTGTGGGACTGAAACTTAAGTGACTTATCCAAGATTACAAAACAAGTATGTGATAGATCCGGGAAAGCAATACAGATCCACAGCCCACTGTGTTAAATCTAAGACCATCTTCCCTCTCGAGGCGTTGGGGAATGTTATAGATGAACGTGGTATACTGCTGACTTGTCCGCACTGCTCTGTACAGTTAGTGTGCCTAGCTGTCTCAAAGGGAACTTTCAGCTTCAAAACACTGAGCAAAGTACTGCCAGGAAAGCAGGTGCAATTCCAACCAACTTAACTAACTACAATTTGCATGTACTAGAAGTTGATCTGGGCCATTAGCCACTGTCTGGTTAGGGAAGTTTTTGATTTTCAGTCTGTTAATAGTCTGACCTCTTATTTCAGGTAAGAGATTGGCACTTCCTCCATTCAGTATGTTGCTTCGAGAGCCATTTACAAGCAACAATGACATCTTTTTGATGACAGGTTGTAGCTGTTCATGTACGCACGCTTTCCCTCTGAACATCACTAGCAAAGGTTGTGTCAACTTAATCGTTCAAGGCAACGAATTCTTTTCTGTTTCCTGACCCACTGCCCTAGCTTTCAACCAGCTCCATTTTCTTTTGAACTCTTCTGCCTTGTCCATAAAATGGAGTAAGTGGTGGGAAGGGCCCTTTTAGTAGGTTCAAGTAGATTAGGTGCCTTGGAAAATTATCCCTCTGACATGATGATTTCTTTACAAATGTTCTCTCAGTTGTGTTTAAATTGGGATCTTTGTGCATTCATAATATGGGGAACTGCAGAGAGAATTACAGGTGGAATCATTTTTTTTTAAGTCTCGTGCCACAGGCCTGAATTTAGGATGCAGAGTACAGACATACTGAGAGAGAGAGCGCGCGCGCACCATTTAGAAAGTAAGAAACAAAGGGCCAATTACATGGAGTACATCAGAGCGGGCAATTATTCTGGGTGGAGGGCCGCTTACTGAGTTTTGGCAAGCCATAGAGGGCTGCATGACAGGCAGCCCAGGGCAGATTAATATTAATTTTCTAATTGTTTTTAGGGGCCCCGCGGACCGGATAGAATGGCTTAGCAGGCCTCATCCAGCCCGCGGGCCACATTTTACCCACCCCTGGAGTACACAAATTCTTCTTACTATTGCCTGAAAGCAGATGGAAAAAAAGTAGTTGGTCCATCTCACCCACTTGCCACTCCCCCAAAAGGTTCAACTGACATTTGCAATATATTAATTCTTAATAACAGAGCACGTCTCCCTGGCTGAAGGTATTTGACAAATATAATCAATTCAACACAAATCAAATCACCAGTCTACTGCCACCTACAAACCAGAGTAAACTTAGTACCCCAGACTGGCTAAAATCCTAGACCTTGTATTGTTCTCTCTCTTTTCTCTTGCTCCAGTTTGGCAAGATAATTATGCAAATCCAAAGGTCTGAGAATGTGCATAGCACAATTATTAGTTCATGTATGAAATTCATTGGAGAATGTGGCCCTTAGATTGTGCAAAGTGATTTTAGGAGGAAGGGCACTGGTGACTTTGGACAAAAGAAGAATGAGTAAAGATAAGCATGAACTGGCAAATCAAGAAGCCAAGTGCTTTATCATCTAAAATCATTCCCTCCTGTGAAGTTTCCTGCTTTGTCTTATAATTCTTCCAGAGGCATTCTTGTGCATGTAGAATACATTTATTCTTTATGTGGAGAATGCCTCAGTGAGTTGATCAGCGGCATTGTGTAGAGGCTGCCTTTTCAGTAGAGTAGATGTGAGATTTGAAAGTAAGTGATTGTGCTTTTGCAAGACATACATACATACATTTCCTTTTAGCCTTTGCAATTCTTTTTTCTATAACCTTGTGCAGTCCTGACCTCATCATTACCTCCACAGAAGGAAGTGAAATGTATTTATTTATGGTCTTTCTCTAACCAATCAAACTGATTTCACTTGCATACTTGATGAATACCTCAGGCCCCCAGCTGACTACAATTCATATCTCCACGTAATAGGAATGTAATTATAGTGATTTGGAATATTGAATTTGTTCACAGCGAGGCAGATCTTGCTCGTAGTCCATACTCTAGTACTCCCAGTGATGCAAGTGGAAAATTATTAAGTCAATAGAGTTATTCACGTAAGTAAGCAAAGCAAGGAGTGGGTCTGTGTTCCTGGTGTCATCTGTCTAGAGCTAGGAGATGATTTAATCACCACATGTAAGTACCTACATAGGGACAGCATTTCTGATACGAGGACACCCTTTCAACTCAGAGAGAAAGGCATATTTTCCAAACTAATGGGACTTGCCTCTAAGGTCAGCAGTGGTGGCCCCTAGTTGCCACACTAATGCCGTTTCTCACTCTGTCTTCCCAAGGCACCACCATGGCACTCTACCTACAACTCCTTGTTGGACAAAACTATATACATTTAGGACGCTGCCCCCAGAATAGCAAAATGAGCCTTAGGATGCTTCACTCCGCAGCTCTAACACTGCACCACTCTCAGTAAGAGGGGTTAGAGCCCTTGTTACATCAAGAAAATAAGAGCTTAAGAAAGGTGTTTTATTCCTCATAATGTTTTAACCATTTTTCATTGACATTCCAGCAGTAAGGAAGTAAGAGCACAAAGTGGTTACACATTATTTGCTTAAAGTTATAATCATTCCTCTCTCAAAATCCAGTAGTCTGATTATTTATTTGCACCCTTTCCCTTTTGGTCCTGCTATGATAGGGGTATTCCAAGGGAAAGGAACTCCTGTAGATTATTACAACCCAAAATGTTCTTTTCCTAGCTTCTGCTCTTAGACCTGAATATTAATTCTTGAAATCCCACCTGCATCTCAGACTGGGCTTCCTGGCAAGCTGATAGACAAGCCTTAAGTAAAGAACAGATTTGATAAATATCCCAGCAAAAGCTCTTGCAGTCATTAAAAGGAAGGGAAAGAAAGAAAGAAAGAAAGAAAGAAAGAAAGAAAAAAAAAAAGACAGAAAAAAGAAAAGATCTCATTTGCCTAGCTGCCCTTGCACAAGGGGAGAAAGTTGGAAAGATAGAAGTTGAGAAAAAAACAGTTATTTCTGCAAAGTAGAGGGGCAAACACCAAATCCAAGGACTTTACTGCTTTCTCTTTGTATAAAACAATTGGATGACCATGACCATTGTTTTCTGTGGCCAAACCATCTCCCAGTGATTTCAGCAGAAAGTTCCCCACTTGCTAAAATAAAAGTAAACCAACCTCAAAAAGACATCCTCAGCTAAGCCTTAGAAGATCACTAGATTGTTTTTAAAGATTCCAAGACCATTCAAAAACTACATTTTGGATGATTTAGAAGGGTCACAGGACGCCTTAAAAAATCCTAAGGTCGTTGAATATATATATTTTTAATGCTTTATGGATGCCTTCTGGTTCATGAGCCTTTTATTGCATACCCAATATTCCTTTCAAATTTTCCTCTGCAAATATGTGGAGATAGAAAGTTGCTTTTAAAAAAAATGCAGACTGACTTCTCATGTAATCCCATGTCTCCAGGCATTCAGACAATAATAAATAAACATGACCCTTATGAAAAAATAATGATTATTGGCCATGCTGAGGATGAGACCCAGTTAATGCATGCTCCCTGCAGCACACAATGCCAGGCTCATCTCAGAGGTTTCCTGGTGATGACTGATATTTCACTAAACCTAAACCCATAAATAAATGGGAACCTTGTTAATAGCAAAGGGGAGGCTCGTTTATCATCATGCTTTTGACCAGTTTGTAAAGTCAATGAGATGAGAGGCATAACATGCAGGTTCTGTGTCCTGGGTGACAGAGGCAGCAGCAGCCATTTTTGTTGGCTCTCAGGACTGGTTCCCCATTCATCCACGCTTAGATATGCTGCTGAATGAGATAACCCCTGCTTTTATGTGAATGCATATCCTATTAACAGCATGGTGATTCAAAAGGATTGACTGGATTTTACCTAGGACCAAGTCTCAGATTTTAAAGGTTATATGTAAAGTTCTTTTAAAAAAAAAAAAAGATTATATCCTGTGAGGCTTGGTCTGACAGAAAAGGAAAAATACTGCTTACTAGTATGTTACTAGACGACATCCAGAATTTGGACTGCAATGAGTGATAATTCACTGAGCTGGTTCCAAAGACTAGTCAACTTGACTCCATCATCAGTGATACTGGGTGTTTTGAGTACATTTAGATGATATGAAACGAGGCAGAAAGGTGTTGGATGGCCTGCATCATTATATTATTTAAAAAAATCCTAGCTCAAATCTAGATCCTTTTATTGCGTTTCAATCATGAAGGTCCTTGAATATATATATTTTTAATGCTTTATGGATGCCTTCTGGTTCATGAGCCTGGTTTCAATCATAGCATTTTTTTTTTTTTAATGTTGTGGGGTTTTTTAGGAGCATTAAAAAAAAGTGACCCATCAAGAGCAAGCTCACGCTTGCCAAAATGTCAGTGTCAGGTTCGTGAGCCTTTAATTGCATACCCAATATTCCTTTCAAATTTTCCTCTGCAGTGTCAGCCAGCAAAACCAACAGCATGGTGGGGCAGTTCTTAAATACTGGAGTCAGTGAAGCGATGCTGATATATAAAATTTGGGAAGGATCTGTTCCATTTTGTCCTTTCCCTGTGGCCCACCTGTATTATCTAATGACTTTTTGAAGTTAATTATGAATGTCCCGATTTTCACTTACATTAAGGTCGCAGTTGCACAAGCGTACTCACGTTAAGTGTTTTAAAGGTGCGTGTAAATTACATATGTACTCAGTTTCTGTCCCCTTTATATTGTCAATGCAGCATAAAAGAAAATTGGATCCTAACTGCTGTGAGCATCCACTTCCACCATTTCTCTTGGGAGATCATTCCACCCTCCTGTAATTTTCCTGTGATACTAGATGTGTTAAGGAGCTTAGCTATCCATTGCAGGGGTAGGCAGGCCAAATTGGGCCCACAGCCGACTCCATTTCCCAGAAGCCCTTGCCCACATCACTGTGAGAGACCACCACGGAGACCCCAGCAGTGGTGGGGCCATGGTGAGGACAGCTCAGGGTCAGGGTTTCCAGGGCTGGCAAGGCACACAGCTGGGCAGGGAGCTGCTCTGGGGTTGAGATCTTGCAGCAATGAGCGTGGTCCAGAACTGGGCCAGAGCTGCAATCCACTGCCTGCACACCCCGGGAGGGACACGCAGGCAGCAGATTACAGCTTTGCCTCTGCTACAGACCACACTGTCACCACTGCAAGATCCAAGCCCCAGCCACCGAGCAGCTCTCCACACAGCTGCGCATAGTGCTCCGCCACCAGCCGGATCCACCATTTTGCCCGCCCCTGGCCTATCACCACCACAGTCCTCATAGCAACACTTTTGTTTATCATGCTGAAATATTAAAGTTCTCAGCACAACCAGTAAGTGCAAAAAGGTGATACCAAAACTGCATTGGCTATACCCTCCTCTTCACCGAGTTCAGGACTGTGAGTTAATCTATCAGGGCCTGTTGTCCTTAAGGGCAATGAAGAGTGTTCTTTGCCAGTACCCTGCCAACTGTGAGATAGTGCCTGTGACTTCTAGGTCAATTAATACCAATGATCTTCTTCAGATAGCAATTTACTAGCACAAAATGGTGTCCGTTTCTGAAATACTGGGCTATAGGAGTACAGCAAAATGATATGCTTCACATAGATATGCGCACCTCTTGTATCCAAGATTATAATGCTGCAGCTGGATCTGCTGCTCTGTGATATACAGCAGTGGCTGTTATCGGATCCACTTAAGCATTTATTTCAGAACGCAGTAAATTAAGTTGCCACAGGTAGTTCGGTAGTAACTGATAACTTTTCCAAATATCCATTACCAATGGGAACACATGTTCTGCGATGGAAATAGTTTTTTTTACTTGAAAAAAACAGCAGCAGTACCAGCAAGTGGCTGTAACTGTCAAAGAAGGGTCATCCATAGTTCACTTACCAATAGATCCATGAAGATCTACTCTTAATGCAAGCAAAATATAATGGTTCAGATATTCTACTGGGGTATACTGGGGTAGCTCTACCAAAACTAGCGAGATGCATCAATGCACAGCAGCTAAGGATCTGATCCTTAGCGCTGCTTTTAAAAATATCATGAGACAATCCTGATTGAAATCCATGAATGAACACGAGTCATTAGAAGAGAAATATATTATGCATTCAGATAAAAACACCACTTTAGCATCTTCATAAACATCAGCACTCATGTATATATTGAAATCTAGGGCAAATAGTGGAATATGGCCCCCCAGGGCCGTTGTATAATTTACAGTGGGAGCTCTGCAGGAGGGCAGGCAGATGCACCACAGATGCTGCTGTAAACTGAACTTAGATGCATTGCTTTCATCTGTCCACTTAGAGACAGTTTCTCCTAGGGATGCTTAAGCCACACTTCATACCTCAAATGGTTCCACCAAAAATCAGCGGGGTTCTTCACAGAATAACATGCTATTCGGTCTGTGTAATAGTGTCAGGAGCTGACCTTTACAGACTTCACAAATATCCATACTGGAAGCACATGTTCCCCTACAAGGTAAAATGCACACACTGTAGCATGGAAATACATAAAAGATGCAAGGACTCCTATTCCATTTTGTCCAAGCCTCTCTAGTAGCCGACTTAACCAAGCTGAAGGAAGATAACTACTAACTGTTAGATAACCCCACTTCAGGTATCTCAATGTGCTTACAGGCAGGATGTAACTGTAACTGTACGGGACAGGACTAGGAGCAAGGGCCTCAAGCTGAAACAGAGGAAATTCAGGTCGGAGATTAGGAGGAACTTTCCAACAATGAGGATGGCCAAGCAGTGGAACAGGCTACCTAAAGAAGCCATAAAACTCTATCCATGGAAATTTTCAAGAATAGGTTGGGCAGACACTTGGCTGGGATGGTTTAGTCAAGGATGATCCTGCCTTGAGCAGGGGCCTGGACTAGATGACCTTGTGAGGTCCCTTCTGGCCCTACTCTCCAGTTTGGTCATTAAGTGTCATGGGCAGGTGGTAAAGGAGGAAGAGCAGAATCCATTTCTTAAGCAGCTGCATTAGAACATATTATCAAGGGAGGTGGCAAAATTTCCATCACTGGAAGTTTTCAAATGCAGGTTAGACCAACATTTGGCTGGAATGGTTTAGACTGGGATATTCAGCAGGGGAAATTGGACTAGATGCCATCCCAATGTCCCTTCCAGCTCTATTTCTCTATGATTCAGTGACTGTAAGCATTTAGTAACTGCCAATATCAAATATAATGTTAAGTACATTTGTGCTGGGATTTGACTAGATAACCCTTACAGTTCTTTCCAGCTCTAGAATCCTATGAAGTCTACAGTACGTGCATCTTGGAGCACATGGCATTCTTTGGTGAGGCTCTCAGAAATGATTTAGGATCAAACTTAAGGTAGAACTGGGCATTCAAAGCTGTTAGGTCACTCTGAAAAGCTCTTTCTTTCCAATGGGATTTGTTGATGCCAAGCATCTCAATAAAGCCCAAGCAGCTATACTTGCATCCAGGGCACCAGGTCCTCAAGGGCAATCAGATACAATAAAAGTTGCTTTACGTCACAGGAGCTAAAGATATGGCCGAAGGTGCTAGGACCCCACTGATTTCTTATTACTGAAATACCAGCAGCAACTCTTCATGTGCTCCGCATGCACAGCTTTCCAAAAGTACCTTGAAAATAATCCCCACAGGTGGCGTGCAATATTTCACACTCCTGATAGAAGCAGATATATTTTCCACCAATGCCATTTCATTTTAATCCTGAATACGAACCGTGTCTGGATATCATGAAATGCATCTGAGTTCATTCCAAAAGAGATGAGTTCTGAAGGTAGTAATTCACCCCTGCATATTTCATAGGCTAGGATTCCCAAGAAGCTAGGGCCTGTTCGAATGCATCCATTTTCTGATCTTTCATCTCACTCATTCTTTTCTATGATGAAGACACTCTCCTAGATGCCCTTTCTCAATTGTTTCATTTTAAAGCTGACAGATTCAATTTAAGTGCTGCTTTTCTTCTGCATCTACCGAACATTAGACTGCACCCATGTAGTGTCAATGGTGAAGAATAAAGATGTTTTCTATTAGATCTTTTCATGTTTAGATTGGTTTAGCTTTGCCTCTCCTTGCACATTTACCTTCTTACAGAACTTTTTAATTTATTCAGCAACTTTTCCTGGCTGGAAGCAAAACAAAGGGCCATAATGGAGAACTGCATTCTGACCCAGTGAGTCAGGGGTGGCTAACCTGTGGTATGCCTCTGTGTGTCATGCAGCAGATTAGGGAGGGGACAGGCAGCACAGCAGCAGATAGGGCAGAAAGCAGAAGAGTAGAACAGAGAGAGGAAGGGGATTGGAGCAGCACTCATGGGGGGTGGGAGAGGGTGCCTGATTTATGGCAAATCATCCAAAAAGGTTGACCCCCCACAATGCACTAAGTCATGTAGAATATACTACCTCAGTCCACAAGCATTTCCATTGATTTCAATGAGATTAACCACGTGCATGAAGACATGCCCACAAACACACTTCAGCGCTTCCCTGGGTCAGGGTTTAAGCCATTGCCCTGAAACTTGTTTAGTCATTAACACTGCCACACAGTGGGTGCAAAGTGTTATCAAGTCACAAGAGCAGCATGTTTTAGATTCATTTTCTGATCGTGTTGCAAATGGGCAAGTGGCTTCCTAAGGCATGTGAAGATGAAGAATCAGGCCCACAATCCAGATATTCACCCAAAGGTCTTGATGTTTGTGCCTAGGTATGGCCTCAAGCCCATTTCTCTACATATAGACCCCTGCATTATCTTCCATATGCCACAAATCCAGGGCCAGATGAAATAAATGGGTTACAAAAAAAAAAATACAGACTTACTGTGCTTAAAATCATACATGGATGTAGTGCTTTCTGCCTTGGTACTGTTTAGCTAAATGATGAAAGGATTTTCAAGGTGTCTGATAAGCATGCTCCATAACTTGCTTACCCGACCTTCTGGAGTCCACACTAAAAAAACTGAACTGTTATGAAAACAAGTGTTTGAACTTACAAGTTTCCAATTGCTTCAGCTTCCTGTTGGCCCCGAAACATCATGAGAAGAGTCTTCTCCTGGACTCTGGAGGCTTTTCTGTCCAGACTGAGCTACAGGATAGACAAAAAGAGACAAACGCTCATTACTTCATTAACCAAATCCTACCTTTTTTTGAACCTTAAGAAATGGCTACAATGGGCTCTGTTTAAGTTTCAGATAATAGCTGAGGTCAGTCTTTATGTCATCCTGCTTTAGCTGTTTAATTTGAGTGATAAAGTAGTTTTACCCATATGGATTTATCTTCTCTTCTCTGGAGAAGCAGTGCTAAGCATCAAGGCCAGTGCTGTTTAACCACTAAGAGTATTCTAGACTTTGTAGCCTTTTTTTTTTTTTTTTTTAAGAATAAGTCAATCCTCCCTGAAGTTTATGATGATCAAACAGGAAGTCAAATGGCACGGGCAAATAAAGATGCAGCAATTTCACCTCAGGATACACTGAAGGGTTTTGAACCGACTGGTTATTACGGGTGTGCAAAGTGGGCCTCATTCAATTCAGATTTGGCTCCAATCCAAATCTGAAGATGATTCGATGCAGGTACAGACACAGACACTGCTTTAAATGTTTTTTCTACATACCGTGAGTTACCGGCATGGCTCATGAACACTGTGGTGCTAGGGTACATGGAACGTCCCACAGGAGTGGGAGCATGTGGGGGGGGCCTCCATGTGCTCAGTGATGAACCCAGAAGTGGACTGGAAGTACTTCCAGTCCACTTCCAGGTCTGCCAGAGAACAAGCTGGGGGTCCCCCTGCGCTCCCCTTGGCTGGGTGACTCCTGGGCCTGGGGAGGCACCTGGGGGCCCCCTGCAGCCGACTGCTGAGCCAAGAGGGTACAGGGGACCCCCCATGCTCCTGTGGGATATTCCATCCACCCCAGCATTGCAGCATTCACAAGCTGCCTGCTACCTACAGGTACATAGAAAAAAAAACACAGCTCTACTCGTTATACATCACTAATAGTTGTTAACAAAAGAGTCCATATTCCTATACTAGTTAGGCACACAAAAGAAAGAAAGTCTTAAGTGCTGTGAAGGTAAGTCACTTAAAACTATTAATTTATGGGGTCTGTATTTACCTGGTATTCTTTATCCTCTGAAGGAGAGTAAAAATAAAAAGAGTTTCTAGACAGGGGACCTTCCTTTTAAATAAGAGGCTTGTTAGTAGGTGCAATAGCTCCCAAGGTTCCTTTGAAATTGAAACAACCCGGAATGGAATTGGGGAGGGGGAACTGGACACAGTTTTACAAGAAAGTTTTTTGCAGTTTTGAGGCGTTTTATGTTTTGTCTCTTTTTAAAGCTGTAGTGCTTTGTGCGTGTAGATCTGGTTTTAAAAAAAAACCTGTTCAAACGTTTTGGGGGGGTTTCCTATAAACTGGCTATCAAAACACAATGAATATTTTCCTGGGTGTTTTTTTCCTCTTGTTTTGTTCTAAAATTTCCAGTTTTAACCTGAAACAGAGACATTGGTTTTCATTTTTCTTTTTTCCTTTGGGGTTTACACCTCTTTATTTCTCTCCCTCTTTTACACTCCCACTGGAGAGAAGAAATTATTCCCTGGTTTTTCAGATGATAAACATATAATAACTTGGCAAAAGCAAGGCAAATATTCATTAATAAATCTTAAATGAAAAGCCTGAAAAACAAAACATGTCACTATACTGATTCCTGATTTTCACAAAATTATTTTTAATATAAAGAACCCAAATGTATATTTTAACCTGACTTAAAAGTATAATTTTCCTCAATTTTCCCTTCCCTTTCTTCTTTATTAGATGTGAAGATTACTCATTATTCATACTTGGGAAAAGGAGAACTTGGATATTATGGCTGCTTGGCTCTGCTGCCTGTTTTGCAGAAACCATCTTTTTCAACGTGTTTAGACAAAGCAGCTCCAGCTTGAGAGAACAATGACATCAAGTGTCTTACGCAAACCCTGTTGAACCCAATAGACTCCAACCGATTTCAACTTGTTCTGGATCAGACCCTACGTAACAAGCCAAACCATTAGGAACACCAGACACAAACCTGTCCTGGGCAATCTGCAATCGAGTCATGCAATATCAATGGAGATTGAGGTACCCAAACCACTGAGAAGAGTAGAACTAAAAAGAGGGGCAGGGCAGGAAGCAGGGGTGGAGAGCAAGAGAGAGACCAAGAGGACATGCACACTATCGCAGTCATTTCAGCCAGTTCCTCATTCCAGTCATTCTGCCTGAAGATGCAGTTGGAGAGACAGAAAGAGAGGACGTGTTATGCTCACTAGTTTAGAAGTGCCCTAAATAAGGATTTAAGCAAGTTTAGGAAACCTGCATACTGTTTTTTCAGGTACACTAGCCATAGGCACACGTTTGAGTCTCAGCAAGCATCAATTGCAGTCTCTGTTCTGTCTCCTGATAGTCAGTGCAGATGAACGGACCAAGTGAAAGATCAGAAAGGAAATATGGACAAGCAAAAGCATCCAAGGGTATATCTGAAGAAGTTTTCAGATCTCAAAGCAAGAGTCTGAATTTTATCAAGTAAAAAGTTTAAAGGAATAAGTTTCTTGGATGCTCAGAGATATCATACATATAGGTCAATAGATAGGAATATGACTTTTGACTTTAAAAAAAAAAAAAGCACATCACTAGAAGATTCTAATGGCTTTGAGTAAAATTGGTTGGAATTAAAAGCAGAAGGCTTTTTCTATTTAAAAGCAGCTGGGTATTCTAACCTAATCAAAGGTAAAGGGAATATGAATGTCAGATACAATGGAAGATACCAGTAACATGGAAGAATATGCATTTTATCCAAGGCGTGCTAAGGATTGAAACGGTACAGCGGGAATGCATTTAACAAGTGGGAAATATTGTATAAATGTGCTTTAAAAGATTAGAAGTGCCAAAATGAAAAATGATCCCCACATACTGTTGCACACTGTAGCTCAGCTAACAGTGCAAAGTTTAAGAACACGTAGAATATATATAGTGTGTTTGACTAATCATACCTGCAGGCATAACCCACTAAGGAATGTCAAGAGGAAATTCAAGATGCAGGATAAGAAAACAGCAGGGAAAATGGGGATTAGCTTTTGTTTTTCATTCGTCTCCACAAACGAAATGTCAGATATTGGCCTAAAACCGAAAGCTGGAACTTTACTCCCTTCTCTATCTTAATGCTTCAGCCACTTCATGCTGAGACAAAGGGCACTGAGTAGAAAAGAGGCCCCCAAAGCATGCATCTAGCTGGGAGAGGATAGTGAAGGCACTATGGGAAAGAACAGCTATCTTCTCCAGATCTGCCCACAAACCCTAGCATACATAGAGGAGGAGAAGTGCTATGCCAGTGCTGCTGTCCATGGTGCGTTTCTACGTATATCAGTGTTGCTGATATAAGCTGAACCTGTGGCATGTCACAGTAGTAGACAAACAACATTTCTGGCATGCAAAAACTTGCTGATGCAATTCCTGCCAGAGCAAGCAAAAGCAAGAGTAGATATGTAGTTAAATTTATAGAAAGCTTTGGCACTACTCCAGATGTGAGATTAATGTTGATTGAGATTGTAAAGTGTCATTACAAAGTAAGTACCACACCGGGCTGTGGGATGGATACAAAACCACTCAGGGGTATTTTTCTTAATCAGAAAGATGCAGAATTGCTTACTGCCCTTCTGGGTTAGAGAGGAACAGCCCAGCAGATCTCTGATACCTTTCAGACAGCACAGCAATAGGGGAAAGGAAAACGTTAACTGTCTGAACAGTAGGATTTGAACTAGTGGTGCTCGTGAGCTCTAAAAAAAGAATAAAATAAAATAAATAAAAACAAGCTATGATAGTTCACTCAGACTGCAAAAATGTAAATCATGGAAGCGAGATCCGAGAGATTTTTCACCCCGAGTTTCAAATGCAGGGTTAGATCGTAAATTCTCACCAAAAGAATAACACATTTGGGTAGGTCCTACTCTGGGGAGTCATGACATGAGTGGGAATAATAATCCATGCACACTGAAAGACCTGTGCAAATATGAACTGATCTTTACACCACCCATGAGATGCAGACAGTTACATACTGATGGCTCCATCTCACACAGGGGGAAACTGAAATGGGGACAAGCCAGTGAACATGTCTCAAAAGGGACTGTCTGTGCAATCAAAACTCATGCAACCTTTTGGGCACAAGCACCCTTCTTCAAGCATAGGAGAAAAGATTGTACAAGTTCTAGGTAGTTCTCTGTAAACTGCTATAGCAGAACCAGTTCTCCCAGGAGAACTTGTACAATCTTTTCTCCTATGCTTGTGCCTGAAAGCTCGCAAAGAAAGATTTTTTTTTTTTTTTTGCAAACACCTAGTTGGTCTAAGAAAAGATACCACCTCTACCACAAGTTCCGATTCCTTTTGCCTCTGGACCAGTGGTCACCAGCCGGTAGATTGAGATCAACTGGTCAATCGTGGAGCCTCTGATAGTCTCTCAGTCCCGTGCACTCAGTGTCCCCAGACTGAGATAGACTGGCAGAGGCTCTGTGATCTGGAATGGCCGGAATGCAATCTGGGAGCGGCGGGATGCACATGGCGGTGATGAGCCATGCCCCCTGCTGCCAGGGCCGGCCTGGATGAGTGGGACAATCTTCCTCTGCTGTGCACCCTGCCACCAGGTCAATCGCGTGGCCTCTGACTGTCAATCTCAGGGGCAGAGGTGGCTGCCACTGCTCACTGGGCTTTCTGTCCCAAACCCTGCTGCAGATCTCCCATACACAGATCAGGGGGGTATGTGCAGCAATGGGAGCCCCCCAGGCTCTCCTTCCCACCACCCAACCTAGCCGTGGCCCAGCCAACCCCTTGCCCCCATTCCTTCCCTCCCCAACAGACTGACTTGCTGGGCAGGGGGGGTGCAGGTTTGGTAGATCCTGTGATGCCCTTTACTTCAAAAAGTGATCTTCACCTTAAAAAGGTTGGAGACCTCTGCTCTAGACCAATATGGCTACAACCTGGATATTTCTGTAATAGAACTTAATAGACAATTGTTCGCATTTGGTCTCCATCGCTCCTTGTGTACCTGCTTCCCAAACATGATTGTAGTTCAGGGGCAGAGCCTCAGCTATTACACCAGTTTACAGCCACTGAGGATTTGATCCTGATCATTTGCTAAAATAAACACACTTGTTGAAATGCATGCAGTCTTTCGCACCATCTTTTCTCTCTCCTCCCAGATGACAGATCCAAAATACTTTCCCATTCCATGATCGCATTGTGCATTTTGATACACTCCATAATAATACTGTAACCACTGGTCAAAATGAATCAACTCCATCTAGGCATGCAGAGCTGCCACATTTAGAGGGGAACAGGGAAAAGTTTCCAATTTTTGGGTTAGCGTGTAAGGGGAGTACTTTTTGTGCGGCTTTAATGCACATGATTTTGTACGCCTCACACGACTTATGCAGTAATAACTGATACTGCTCACAAAAGAACATCATTATATCCCCCAGCACAGCACACTGACTGACAACATTGAGGAAGGCTTTTGATTATTTCTCACAGAAAACTCAAAGGTCCCGGAAGGTGCAACTGTGTCACACTTTTCAATAGTTAAATTGGCCTAATGCTCCCACAGGGGCTAAGATAAGATTCAGAAAGGCTTTGATTTGTCTTAAAGAAGGGACTGCTAGACACTAGATCAATAGAAAAATCTCTTTAGGATGCTACTGAGGCCTGCTTTTCCAAAAGCTGCAGCATCCTCTCTTCCCGCCGCCCTTCGATGGAATAGTTCGGCTGAGGTATCTCCATTTTACAAGAAAATAAAAGCTTAGCTATTATGGACAAGCAGAAACAAAAAAAATTAAGGCACATTTATGCAGGGATGAGGAACCCATCCTGCTGTGCCCAGGTTTCTCATGTGCAATGTTTTATGTGCCCCATATCTAATTTCCCACAGCTCATTTCCTCACTCCCAGAATAATACATGTTCAGCTCTTCCTCTTCCCCTGCAGATCCATCTGTCCTCAGGCTGGCTGCTTGCTGTCAGTGCTCCCCTGTCAGGGCAAGTCTGAATTCATCCAGCACAATGCATTGTTCTCACAGTTTGCTAAGTGGAAAAGAAAAGAAAAAAAAAAACCTGCTGCAAAAACAGAGCCTGTCTTACAGCTCCTGGCTGAATAGCATACAGAATGATCCATATAACCATCTGAAAAGCAAAGAAGTAAGTGTCTAAAGCAAGAAGAAAACATTTCCTCTCCAAATGGGTTCAGGGCAATTCCGCCAATGCTGAATTGTATTGAGAGCCTCACCCATTGAATGTTTTTCTTAAAGGTTCAGCTCCTGAAGCTAGTGACCACACCAGAATTGGCTCAAGTTTGGGGCGCGGGGTTGCTTCCAGCCCCCAGATACTAAGCCAAAAAAAAAAAAAAAAAATCATAAGCTTAAAGCCTCCAAGCCAAAAAGGCCCAAACAAAAACACCTTATATTATTTGTAAAATCTCAGGATCTGGGGAGCCTGACTCATTGTTTCCTTGAAGAACTCAGCCAGGCAATTCTTGTAAGCTTAAGTGTTTATGAATTTCAGTGTTTCCATACAAGTAGACATTATGAAAAAAATCCAGCAGCTTTGCAAGATTAGCTATATTGGAGACCAATTAGTACTTTTAGGAATAACCATAGCTTATATTGTGTGAATGAAGTATTAGCAGATCTTGTTACGGGGCCAAAACCTGAATACATTCCTCAATGGTTAGCTCGAGCTATTGTTATTATCACTCTTTCACGATTTGTCACCCACCAAAGGCAAATAAGCTACAGAACTATGAACGGCTGATATTACCTTCATGGAAGTTTTAAGTGCAGTAAAGCAGCACAGCTATGAATGCATATTGACTCTACATTTACTGAACGGCGGTTAATTTATTTTCACAGCTATTGCATTTCTGTGCATTTTCATATCTGTAATATGCTACAAAGATGCTATATATTATAGTCATATTATTGATTAAGGCAAAGACTTTGTCCATAAGTCAGAAAGCACTTAATTTTTTTCATGATGAGTTCAGTCTCAAAGGAAACCTTTATTGCTTGATGATTATTCTCTTATTGTATCCAAATGGAATACAGAATATTAATTTAGATGCCGTTTGCAGTGAAAATATGCCCATTGACCTATATTCCTGAACAGTAATGAACTATAATGAATTGTGAGATGAAAATTATGCCTCTGGTAGATGAATTCACTGCAGTGATTTGATTCAGGAAGCCATAAGAATATTAAATTGCTTAACATTACTATTAAATAAGGAGGAGTTATGATTTTAGAAAGATTTCTCCACCCCTCATGGGAGGTCAGAAATTATTCAAATTCCCATCCTGCAGGAAGAAAAAAAAGACAAAACCCTACTCAGTGTCCAGAAAGGGAGATACCAATGCATAAGCTTCAGAAAGCTGTATAGCTGCATTACGCCTGTATTTCCAAAACAGAGCCTCCTTGAAGGAGGGTAGCTCACTTCAGAGAGATCATTGTGCTCCCTGAACCCTTGTACATGCATCTCCCTCATTCAGTGTGTAAGAAGCCACCCCTGTGGTGCCCTCTCAAACCAAGTCCTCTAAGACTACGAGATGAGAGCTGTGTGAACAATCAACCAATTCAGAGCCAAACCAACAGAAGATATTAATGTAGCCTGAACTCCAACGTTTCAGCTTTTACCCACTAAAACAAATGCATGGGGGAAAAAAAATACATTCTGGGTATGTTCCACTTGATTCAAAACAAAAAGCTTCATTTTATTTGTGGATGCCTTTATTTTAAAGCTTTAAAATTAAAATTTACATTTGTTTTAAAATGAAACATTTCAAAACAAAAAGATCCAAATCTTCGGACTCTCTGAAAACTCTTTTTTTTTCCTGCCAAAATTATTCGTCAGATTCCATCTGTATTTGTAAGCAGGTGTGCTTGACTGATATTTGTAAACAGGTGTGGTTGGCCTTCATCTGTCTTCAAAAGGTATAGTCTGTTCTCTTACAGGTTGGCTGACCCCCTACACAGGGCTTTAAACTAGGTTCGTCGGGGGACAGGGATGCAGATAGCAGTGAGAACCTACGATCAATAAACCATGAGCCATGCACTGGAACAGCTCACACAAGTACTAAGGGGCCCAATGAGCATCAGACAGGGGGACACCAAGGGCACCCATCGGGGGGCTCAAATGTCTCTACACTAATGCTAGCAGCATAGGAAACAAGCAGGAGGACCTTGCACTCCTGCTTGCAAACAAGAACTTTGATTTAGTTGGGCTAACTGAAACTTGGTCGGACCCTACCCACGATTGGGCAGTAAGCATTGAGGGCTAGAGACTGTACAGACAAGATAGAGTAGGGAGAAAAGTGGGGAGGCATTGCTTGCTATGTGAAGGAGCAATATACATCTTCCATAATCAAGATGGGATCAGAGGAGGAGCAAACTGAAGTTTTGTGGGTCAGAATGCAAGGGCGTCAGGGGGAAAGGGACTTGGCAGTGGGGCTCTGCTACAGGCTGCCACATCAGGAAGAGGACTTGGACCCAGACAGCTCTCAGAAGCCGTATAGTGAAGGGACATGGTTGTCACGGGTGACATAAGCTACCTGGACGTGTGCTGGGAGAAGCAGTCAGCTAGACCCAACCATTCACATAGGTTCTTAACCTGCATACAGGTTAAGAACCTTCACTTAACACAGGAGGTATAGGGTCCCACTAGGCGAAACACCTTACTGGACTTGCTCCTGGCTACAGGGGATGATTAGGTGGGGGATCTACCGACACAAGGTAACCTAGGGGACAGTGACCATTGCTTGACTGAATTCACAATCTGGCATAGGGTGGGAAAGATAACCAGGAGGGCAGAAGTGCTAGACTTCAGAAAAGGCTAACTTCAGTGTGCTCAGGAGATTAGTTAGCAAGGCACCGAGGAACAAGAGAATTGGCAAAATGGGAGCGCAGGAAGGGTGGTCGTTCCTAAAGAGAGCAATCCTACAGGCGCAGAAGGAGACAATCCCTTTGCACAAGAACGGGGGCAAAGGGTCCAAGAAACCCTCTTGACTGAACAGGGAAGTCCAGGAAAGCCTAGGGGCAAAAAAAAGAGGTAGAGAGGCTATGGAAGCAGGGGGTATACCTACTTGGCCCGCACTTTTAGGGAGACAGTCAGAAAGGCCAAAGCAGAAATGGAAATTAGGCTGACAACAAAAATTAAAGACAACAAAAAGTTCTTCTTCAGGTATACAGGGAGCAAAAAGAAGGTGCAGGGTAGCATAGGCCCCTTACAAGACAAACTAGAGCAACTAGTGACACGTAGGGTGGGACAAAGCTGAGCTCTTCAATGAGTTTTTTTGCCTCTGTATTTCTGAACTCAGATCAGGACAAATCTCCCAGCTGGATCACAGACAGGCATAAATGGGAAACCGGCCCATCACCTGTTAGCACCAACTTAGTGAAGAGACACTTGAAGGGGCTTAAGTCAGCAGGCCCGGATGATCTTCATCTGAAGGTGCTGAAGGAACTGGCCAGTGTTGTAGCAGAGCCACTGGCACAGCTGTTTGAGCACTCTTGGTGCTCAGGTCAGGTCCCAGAGGACTGGAAAAGAGCCAATATGGTCCCTATTTTCAAGAAGGGGAGGGAGGAGGATCCAGGTAACTATAGACGGGTTAGTCTCACCTCTATCCTTGGGAAAACCTTTGAAAAAATAATTAAGGATCATATTTGTGGGAGTCCAGCAAGGAAAGCAATGCAATAGTAACTAGGAACAGTGGCCACAAATTGACGGAGAGCAGATTTAGGTTCGACATCAGGAAGAACTTCTTTACGGTAAGGGTTGCCAAAATCTGGAATAGGCTTCCAAGAGGAGAGGTGCCACTGAGCACAGAAGTGAAAAGAGTGAGTGCCAGGAGTGAGGCAGCATCCTTACATGCTTTGGAAACTTATAAACCATTTCCCAGCTGCTACTCCTACAGTATGATCTGAAAGGGGGAGGAGGAGGTGCAAGGATGCCACTGCACCTCCTCTGGATCCTCCCCACCCCCCCAGTCTGTGGCATAATATTTTCCCCACAGAGCATCACCCCCCTGCCTCCCCAGCTTTTGGGGGATTTTTCAAGCAGCCCAGCTCCAGTGAAACCACTGAGCTGATGGATCTGGACTGGAGTCCAAAGAAAACTCTATCTATCTCAACATCCCTCCAGTGATATTATGACAGGATTCCCTGGTTCTTCCCCCAGCAAAGCCTCCACTTACATTCTTCCCCCTTCCCATAGCAGCAAACGATCTCTCGCTGATACTTTACATGGTCCCAGTTTTTGATTTGGCACAATATGCACACCCTTCCATGGAATCTTGACTTTGACATCGAAATGGCCTCCTGGTCATCAGGGTCTGACACTGGAGCCAGCACCCTGTTTTGCAACCTGAGTTGATATCTATATTGTGTATAACCAAGATGCTACTTCCAGAAGGGAGAACACATAGAATAAGACCAAATCAAATATCTACTGGTATGTGGGTGAGATGCAGTGCTTTTCAGCATTAAGCCAACGTCTCCCTGGCACTTCTACTCTTTGACAATATAGTAGCTGATCATGCTGCAGCGGAATGGAGCTTATGAAGGAAAACTGCTTGCATTCACTCAGAGATACTCAGCCATTTGAAATAATAAAAGCACAGAGGAGGCCGCTTTTCCTATACATGTTCCCTTCTTCAGGCTGTATCTTGCATTGTGTTTCTTGAGAAGCACTGAGGATCTTCAGCTCCCACAGAAGCCAGTATGAAGTCCAGAGTGCTCAGTCTCTCAGTGCCCTGTAGATCAGGCTAGTTAAATCTCAAGCTCACCTTGGTGTGAAAGGCTTTTAGAGATACGAATCACGTTTACGCCTGAAGTTGAAAGGAGAAAATAATTCCCGGCATTTTTCAGTGCGCATTTTCACTTAAATTCCATGCGTTTTCTAGGGAATGGGTTTTTACTGCTCCCTGTGGATGAGGGCTCACTTAAGACAGCTTTCAAAGAAAACTTCTCATTTTTTAATAGACACGTGGTTTCTTTAGTTTCTAGAGTTTCTCCATTCCTCTTCTGCTCTAGGCTCCACTACAGGCATGCAGCTTCAAAGCTATTGTTAAGATGTGTTTTACCAACCCACTGGAATAAAAATTAGATTTTTTTCCGTTATTGTTATATGAGCTATTGTTAAAAGCTCCACATTTAGCTTTTTAAAAATAAAAATAAAAATGTGAAAGGCACTGTGGTTGCCAGTGTAAAAGGCTGAATGAATAAGAGCTGTTTCTAATACCAAAAATGCATCTCAGTTTCAAGTCCAATATGCGATCACAAATGGGTGGATCAATCGCCCACACAAAGTAAGGAGAAGAGAAGCTGGGACGAGAGATCAGCAATAAGTGGTGAAGTGGCCCATGCGGCAATCGCTCCATAACGATGTGGTCTACATTTTAGCATTCCCTGCCATCTGGACATCCACGATGTAAGCCTACCAGTTCCCAACTGTAACCTCAGTTGAATACGCTTACCTAAGTAAGAGCTTAGCACGCTCAGCTTTTTACATATCAATCAGAAGACCAATCAAGTACCCCAAGAGACCCTTCAACACTGAGAGGTTCCTGAATCATTCACATTTCCATTTCATCTCACTTTGGAGGAAGATGCATTTGCACTTGACAATGACTGGTTTTCATCAAAGCTTTTTTAATAAAACACAAGGCTGATGCATTTTGCATCATCCTTAATTCAGAAGCTTTGGAACCTCATTGAGATTACCACTTAGGAACAAGAAAAGCGTGGGGCGGGGATAAAAATCTCAGCAAATGCTAATGCTGCTCGACATTCCTCTAGTCATCAGGAGTATGCCCTGTGTTTCAGAAGGAATAACATCCCAAATATACTATTCAAATTCTGTTAAAATAAGGCCACCCTTCACCTAGCCACAAGTCTCTGCCTAAGCTAAATAGTACTGGGCAGGTAAAGACCAAAAGGAATGACTGGAAACTAAGGAAGGGAAGATTCAAATGCGACTTGGCTTGATTTGATTTATGTAACATTAAGTCAATAGAATAATTTATCCAGACGGTCAGTGAAGCATCATCAGTAGAGGGGTTTGAAAGAAAATGAGAGGTTATCCTCCCTCAAGGGAGCTTGTTAGAGAAGCTTGGACACTTGATCCAAGTTCAGGGAAACATTGCTAGTCAAGAAAGCAATTGAGCACGTGCTTAACTGTCAGCATGTATAGTCCCTGGCTAGGGATCGGCCTAAATACACGGTTAAGAGCCTTGCTTAAGTAGGATCCTGAAGTAGTGCAGAAGAGTTCAAATCAGACCATATATCCTGGAAAGGGAAAAGGTTGTTCGTTAAAGAATTAACCAGAAATCAGGAGGCACAGGCTAGTCCCCTGAGACGGGAAGGGGTTAGGAGTCTCTCTCCAAGAACATCTGCCATCAGTGGAAAAGAACTGAAAGTGGAAGGAGAGCAAGTCTGGAACGGGTCCTCATCTACCTCCATTCAGGGCAAGCACAATCCACAGTGCATAGTATACAGGACCAGCGAGCACTTCATTATCCTGTCCTTTGCAAAGCATGAGCAACTAATTTGGCAAGTCCTGACCAAGGGGAGAGACTTAGCCAATCATCCCACTAGAAGAAACTAGCTCTTTCCTGTATCCTGATCCTGCAAAGCATTAAAGAGATGCATGTGCCTCACTCTCAGAGAACTAAAGTTTAAAGTTCACCATGTAATTGTGCGTTTTGCTGGGCTGCAAACAAATGACTGCAAGCACATGCATGTTGTTTCTTCAGCTTAACTTTTTATCACTCTTCACTGTAATATCAGCATTTCTTAAGCTATTCATAATTGTGTTGCAGTGCATTTAAATTACTGATTTAAAATTTAGCTGCACTTTGGAAGGGTTTGAGTAATTGTTAAGGATTTGCCCAACGGCCTGTGTCCAATGAAATGAGGCTTTTAGAAATCAGGCCGAGAGATTTTCTTGTTTGTTTGCTAGTTACAGAGAATACATGAATAATGTACATGAATAATATTTGCACCAGATAAAGACTCTGAGACACCTGTTTAATTAAGAAGCACAATTATTATATTAAGAAAATGCATTAGAACTAAAAATTTGGAGGAGGGTAATAATTTGAAAATCATTACATAGAAGCACCTTTTTGGTATAGGCAACACTGTTTTGCTGTTAGCTGTGTGTTTATAACATGAATGTGTTTATATGACTAATTATTTTTATTATAGTAAACAATCCAAGATTGCAGCCCCATTATGCAAGCTGAGGGGTACATTTTTCTTCTGATGAAACATTTGGTTAAAATGTTTGCAAAAATGTACTCATTTCTACAATATATCAGTTAGAAGGTTTCTTGCGTCCCAAATTGAATTCTGGGTCAGAGAGATGGAGACAGAGACAGAGAGAAAAATTCATTCCAGAACACCCCATACTCTGAGTATTTTCTCCGGATGTTGAAGGTAGATTCAAATTACTACTGTGAGTTAGGCAGATTATAAATGTAATTGAACCCCAGGTCTCTGATAGCCCAAGTAGGATCTATAGCAAAAGACTGTCCCTATGTTGAATAATGTATCAGCTCAATATCAAAAACAGATAAAAGATAGGAGGAGAAACAGAAATAAAGAGATTAAGTGGTTTGCTCAAGATCACACCTCAGGTCAGTGGCAGAGGCAGGAATGAAACCTAGAAGTTAAATGCCGGTTTGAACGAAACCAATGGCAAAACCTTATAGCAGAGGCAAATTTTAACGTTATGTCCTGACTCCTAGCCTATTGTCCTACTCACTGGGCCATGCGCTTTATTAATGAAAAAATATATATCTATTCTTTTGCTTCTTCACCCTTTTCATCAGCTACAATGTTATTTGCTCACATACACAGTAATATTATTCACCCTTTGCATCTGAGCTATGGTTCATCAAAGACTTTCCATTCATAGATATCACATGTCAAGGCAACTCCTGGGTCATTTAGCCCACCCCAGCGTGAGTTCCTCTTCTGCACTCCTTTCAGTGTTACATCTCATTTTCCCTTTAAGCACTAGCTCTAATGACGACTTGTCGGGGTAAATTATTCTATTGACCTGTTGACCTTGCAGCTAAGAATTTCATAATATCAAACTTGAGTCTTCCCTTTTTCTGAATTTGTTCCATACCAATATCCTTATCTCTTTAGCCTCCCTGCATAATTCCTCCCTTTATTCTTTGTGGCAGTCCCTCAGGTATTGTAGACGATTATCATATCTCTTCTTTGACAAGCTGCATCTCTCCAGTTTCATCAGTCTCTCTCATGCCCTCTAGCCTTTCTATCATTCTAGTTGCTCGTCTTAAGATTCTCTGTTTGACCAGCATCCCCCATGCCCCTTTTTTTTGGTGAAGACCCTGGAATGGGTCACCCTGCTCTAATGGAATTAATTCTACTCTGGTCTCGCAAGAAATGTACACACCCAAGAATAAATATCTGCATTTACTTTCTGTGATTATAACACTGCTAGATCTTAAGCATCTGTTGACACCTCCAGTCTTCCCCTGGGTTCAGCTAACTGCTAAGTAACTCTAATGTAACTCTGAAAGTTGATGCACACATGAAATGCATCATTAGATCTTCCTCGAGAGCAAGAAAGTAATGTCATTTGCCTATCACAAAAAAGTCAATTTATAGACCTACCCTGATCTCTCTCGCAAGTCCCTTTCAACTAGTATTCAAGAAAAGACCCAAATCTCTACAGTTACAGATCCATATCTAAAGTCCTTTGAAGTGGGTTTTAGCTCACCCACAGTTTGGTACCTTGTAAGTAACATCAGACAGACACAGAGAATCAATTATCTCCAAAAACGCATTGAGATTGCATTGACTTGTTCACCTTAAAACAGTTATTCCATAAAACGGAAGAACCCCGAGCAGCTTCTAATGGAGCACAAATGGAAAAAATGAGTGTACTGCTATCAATGCAAACTAGAACTGAGCAGGACTTACTTAAATGAGTTTTTGCCCCTTTCTTAATACTACAAAATATTTTGACTGAAAATGGATTCCTGCCAGCATAAGGCTTACCATTCAAATGCTTACATGGATCTGAAATAATCAATCAGCAGGTCTGAGATAAGCCCACTACTAAAGTGGAAAATGAGATTTACTGGAAAACTAGATCCAGAATGATGTCCTGGAAATAAAACAATTAATACAAATGACCCATCTGGAAATATTTGCTTGCATTTCTCTGGCAGAGCCCTGGGCCCAATTAATCAAGAGTAAAGGAAATGTTTGCAGTGGAGAAGTTCACTAGAAGGCTAAAATGGGCAGAGCCCTCTGTTCTTATGTATGCAAATACTTTGGAGTATACAAAGAATAAGGTAGCTTTAGTAAATGGGACCAGATTTCAGCTTCTGTGACCAAACAGTGCCCAACTGGTTTCAGTGGAATTAGACTGATCTCTATCTGGTTTGCCTGAGAACAAACCCCAGCTAGGATCTAGGGCCAGGGAGAGGGTTTAAACCCCTTCCCTCCCCATCTTAGCCTATAAGCCCCCAGCTCTGGCATGGCCACAAACCTCTCCTCTCTGCTGGAGCAGGGGTGGGGGCTGTTCCCCTCCCCACCAGGCAGGCTGGGCTCCATCCCCAGCTTAGCTTCCCACCCTCAGGCAGTCCTCACTGCTCCAGCTACAAAGCAGAGAGGGCAGAGGCAACCCTACTCTCTGGAGCAGACAGCACAACACACCACAGCCCAGGGCTGCAAAGGATGCCGGGGGACTGTGATTTATTGACCCAGGAAGGGGTCTGGGACAGAAGTTCCATAAACCGGTTTGACCTAACAGTCAAGCCTGCCACCACATTCAGCCAGGCTTATCTTAAGTCAGTTGGGCCATTTTGGAACTGGTTTACGTGCACTGAGCTTCTGTTCTGTTACATGTTTAAACTGGTTTTCGATCACTTAAGCCAAGTTATGTTTAGCTTCTGTCCTTAGCCCTTGGGCTCAGCCTGCCTGGCCCTTGCTCAACCTAGCATGCCCCTCCGGCCTCCTTTCCATTCCTTACAGCCGCATCTGATCCTTTAATAGGAACTAGAACAAAAATAGCAACAGCTTTAAACTCAAAGTTCCCTCTGGGTCATCACGCCATGGCCAGGCTACCTTCCCACTCCCTGGCTCTCCCCATTCTGGGAGTGCCTGCCATGGCCTGCAGCTCCCTCTCTCCCCCAGGCTGAATGGACAGGAGCTCTTCTCCCTATAGGGGTCCAGGCTGTACTGCTCCTCAACCTCACTAACCAAGCTTATATCCCCTGGGATCCTCCCCCTTCCAGTCAGGTGTGCTCCAGACTGGCTGCAAGTGTGTTCCCTTGCCTTAATGGGCAGCTCACTAGGCTGCCAGAGCTCTTTCTGCTGCAGTCTCTCCCTTAAAGTAACAGGAGCCCCAGGCTCCCTCTTATAACATCCACTTGGTAAAGAGATTTCCAAATTCTCTTGCACATTTGCAGCCACCTGTTCCTCTAACTTGTCCTTGACTGTTTCTCATTTGTGGATCACCGGTGATCATACGGACAGGTCACAGCATTTTCCCAGTTATTTCAGTATCTTGATAATGTATTGTATTTATTAGCCACTAGACTGTACCATCTCCAGTGGGAATTTTCTTCATAAAACAAAGAATCAATTAATAAAAAAAGAGATTCAAATGGTAAAACTGTATAGTCAGAAATTTGATTAAAGGAAAAAAAATGGAGAGAGTCTGATGTTTTCCACTGACATCAACCACAGCTAAATCAGACCATAAGAGCCAGTCCTAAAGAGATGGTAATGAAACATCTGCTAATTTCAATGCAAGTCTTCTCCATATTAGGGGCTCAGCACATCTGGAAATCAGGCCCTTAAAGCATCAGAACAGAAACAGACATTTCCTTCTTTACTAGAAGTTAGCCTAAACTGCACCCCCTAATCCTCACTACCTTTAAACTTTTTTAGGGTGATGGGGGAAAAAAAAAAGCTGAACTGACCCCAAATTTTGCAGTTAGGCTGCCAAAAATAAAGTGAATCAGAACAATGAATACAAAAGCCCCAAACCTGAGGAGACATTATCATCTGAACCAAAATATTCAGCTAATATAAATCATTGTAATTCTCTTACTGCTACACCAATGTTTTCCAGCTAAGAGTCAACCTCTTTGTTTCAAGTATATTTCCACATAAAACACTTTCATTAAAATACACAGATTCAGCACACAATGCGTTTACCTACTTTTGTTACCACCAAGGAGAAGGGAAAAAATAACTGCAACCAGAGAATTCCTATCTCCACATATTGCACTTATTAACAGTAGCTTGAGTTTCTTTTTATAACCAGATAAGGTTTCTGTGCTTTTCAGTCCTCCATCCCCTTCAGGGTTAGCTCCTCTAATGATTATATTAGCACCATTTTTAGATAGAAATTAGTGCAGGAAACAAGGAACGTTTCATCTTGAAAATGCCCAAAGGAGTCCAAGCAGATGAGTTTCACAAGCTTCATTTTATTTTCACCGCCTCATACCACCATTAAAAAATGCAGGGTTGCTAGGGGATACCAACTCAGATGGTTTTGGCCTAACTTTGAGGCTGTGTTGTAGCCACTGGAGATTTACCAGCATTCGTTTGCATGCCATTAATGGATGGAACTAGATTTATGCAGGGGTTGTGTGTCATTACTCTGTACTTTGTTCACCTGTCTGCAGGCTCCTATCAGCAGCGATCCTGCTGCTTGACTTCATTTATCACTCTGGTTCAACATGACACAGGTTTACATATCACAAGAAGCATTCAGCCTCCTGCGTGACATGGAGGCTGAAAAACGATGAGTTTCTTCATCAGAGTAAGCTGCTTTTGATTGTTGTATGAAAGCTTGCCTCGATTTCTGTAGTAGTCAAGGAATCGTAGCAAGAGCTTGCTGATATTTCAAAGGAGTGATTACACGTAAATGCACTGCTGCAAAGATTAACTCTGATCCAGCAAACAAAAGTGGTGATGAGTCACTGTGACTTCTGTTCAGGGCAAGTGTCAGACTGTACATTTGGGAGAAAGAATCCCACAGAGACACGGTACCAAGGGGAACGGTGCTGGTGGAGAGAGATACAAAATGAACAATCCCATATCCGCAATTGTAGTACCGTAGGTGACGGTGGATGTTTGTCAATTGAGTCATCAGTAGCAGAACAACAACCACAAGAAGAACAACATCCGGTGACTTGCAGGACACAGACAGAAGTGGAGCACCTTAATCTGATCCCTCATTTGATGAAGGGTAATTTGTTGCGCGATTGGCCCCCTGAAAGCACTCTGCAGCCGTGCACGTGTGTCATGGCACGACTGTAAAGGGCTTTCAGGGGGTCGGTCGTGTGACAATATTAACCCTCATCAAGTGAGGGATCAGATGAAGGTGCGCAACTTAAGAGCCCCTTAGGGAACTTCTGTTCCCTAGGGTCAATCCATTGCGTGATCAGAGCTGGCCTGGCAACCCAGCCTTGCCCCCAGTGCTGTCTGCAGGAAGGAAGGTGGGAGAAGGGAGAAGCGAGCTAGGGGCTGGGGTTTGCCTGGTTTGAGCAGGATTAGGAGGCAGAGGCTAACTTAAACCAGGCTCCTTAGCTTGACTGGCTCCAAAGTGGAGCTCAATTCACCACCACCCCCAACCCAACAGGCAAATGTCTGTTGGGTCAGGGAGCTTGGAAGTAGCAAGCTTCAATGACTTCTAAGTGACCCAGTAAGATGCAGCAAGGAAAAACATTGATTCAAAAGAAAAAAAAAACCTGTAGCCAAACTTGAGAAATCAAAGGTTAGAACTTGCTAGTAAAGCTGACAAAGAGGGGAATCGCAGATGGCCAAAGCTGGCAAGGGATGAACTGCAGGTGTCTGAATTTGTCAATGAGACAAGTGAAAAAGGGACATCTCAACAGAGAAGGAGATCAGGATTGGCAAGGGGTGGGGCCACCTCAGCTATAAATACAAGGGTTGCAAGACTCACTCTCTCACAGTGACTTAGGGAAGCGTGGGCTGTAGTGCATTGCTTACCATTGTCCTGAGCTGTTTCACCAAGCTGGGCTGATTGCTGTGCACATCTGCTAGTGTATTGTCTCGAGACAATAAACCTCTGAGTTTTTACCACCAAACATGAAATCAAGTCATTCTTTGTGCATCACACTCAAGCTCCAGAAGGCTGGGTGCAGACGGTGGCTTCTGAGAAGTAGCCTGAACACCAAGAGTGACAGCAGGCAGGAGGCTGGCTGGGAAAACTCCCACATCTGTGCCTCAAAACAACAGATTACAGTACCCAGGCTAGATGGCCAGTGGGTTGAAACCTGGGTTTTCTGTATGTGAAGCCTGAGCCTTTTCCATGTGAAGTAAAGGGCTAAGTCCAATAGTTTTCTCTCATAAACATCTACATGTGATGTCAATGCTGGAGGAGACAAAATCTTGACTGTGTTAATATTGGTTGCACAATGCAGAGCAAACACATTTTTAAGAAGCAAGCCTTTAACATCACTGCAGTGACTTAAGAGATCAAAGAAACATAAAGAATATTACATGTGTGCAATAGAAACAGGAATTCACTAACACCAAACAGAGCTCTCTCTTTGTAGAACGAGCAGCATCTAAGCCTTACTGTTTAGCCAAAGATTTGTCTGACACGTTCTCCTGTGGTCACCCAGCAGAAACATAAAAAAAAAAGTTAGATGAGATTACGGTTACACGCTAACTCACAATAACAGCAAATTAGATCATTCGCTTTGCAAAGCACCTTTCACATCCAGGGGTGTTTCAAAATCCCTCTGATCAAATTTACATCATCCAAAGTACTTCAGATAATACAGAGCAGCAGGCTAACTGTTCATTGTAATACGGAGCAGCAGGCTACTAGAATCGGGACTGTACACGATTCTAACAGTCAAGTACAGAAGGGAAAATGCAATCAACTAATTGTCACGTCAAAGAATGCAAGGAAAATAGTGTTTTATCAGAGACTTGGCATTTGCTAGGTGGGATCTCACTAGTTGTCTTCTGACATGAAGATTTAGGCTCCGCAAATACTTGGTTGAACACTCAAGGCAAGATTTCGTTAGCAGTTTTGGATGCCTCAGTTTTGGCAACTCCAGCAAAAGTTTTTATCACTTTATCTCTTTCTGAAAAATCAGATGCCAGTAAGGCTAGGGATAGACATTCAGAAAGCCTGAATTGATTCAATCTTTGTGGGTTACTCTAACCTGGCTAGGCTGAAGCGATTTGTAACCGGACAAATATTCTCGCCAAAAAGAGGAAATTCAGGCACATGCCTGCAGTGGCTCAGACTAGAAGCCAGGGGGAACTAGAGCAGCCCTCCCTTCCCTTCCACAGGGCTGAGCTGAGGTGGGGGGGCATGGCCAGGCCCTGGCTATAATTAGGGAGGGGTTTTCCCTCTCCTGAGCAGCCCAGCAGGTAACGTTTATCACCCCTAACTCAGTATTTGTAATGCTGATTCTGCCTTTGTCCGGTGTGCCACACCTTGGAGGTAGCCAGCACATGGTCTGCTAGCTAATACTGAGAGTCATCTGTGAGGAATGGAGGAATGCCTGCTTAGCAAAGTGGGGAGGGAAGGGGGTAGCCAGGCAGAGACTGCCAGAGCTATAGCCAGGGAGCAGAGGGGTGGGGGCAGCCCTGCTGTGGAGCAGAGAGCCCCATCTAGCCCAGAGAGCATTCCAGGATGCCGGGGGGACTGTGATTTAATTTAAACCAGCAAGGGGTCTGAGACAGACATTGCATAAACCAGTTTGAACCAAATCAGTTAAGTCTGATACTACATTCAATCACGTTTATGTCAAACTGGTTTCAGCCATTTTCAGACTGGTTTATGTGCACTGAGCGTCTGCTCTGTTACAGGTTTAAACCAGATTCTGATCACTTAAACTGATGTATGTGTAATGTCTGTCCCTAGCTGAAGGGGGTCTCAGAATGGGCATACAATACTGCTGGTCACTTTTGGAAATCATGGCTGTAGATGCTTCTTGGTGTAGGAGCTGCCAATTCATTTGGCAAATCAATAGTTTGCCAAATGAAAGAAAGTTGCTTCGCAAAGGATATGCCAGCATTGCCATCTTTCAGACTGGATGGACCACCAGGACCTGACTGCTTGTGATTTTTTAAAAGTCTCACAAGCTGCCATCCATCCTATATCCTCCAATACCCTAGAGCAATACCCCTCTGATACCCCAGGTAATGCTGGCACACCCTTTCTAAAGCAACATTCATTATTAAGGACCATATGCTCTGATACCCCAATTAGATTACAGCGTGAGCACGAGTGACTATTAGCCTGCCTAAAATTCTTCTGATTGTGCCATTTTTCTTCAAGATTAACACCTGCCCTCAGAACCATTTGCACAAGACTAAACTCAAGCCAAGAAGTCTAGCATCAGCAAAGAATCTGGCCCCTCATTTTCCTTTCCTGTGATGGAGGTGCTCTTGTGTCTCATTGTAAGCAAAATGTATAAAAAGTTAATGTTAGCAATGACATTTTAATCAGCCTCATTAGCGTACACTGATTAAAGGGCAGACTCAATTAAAAATATATGTTCAACTTCTAAGACATGAAAAGCCTTGGAAAGACCGCCAAATTAAGTTCCTGCTCCCAGGGCTGGGCATTATTTATTTAGTTGTTTCATTGACCCACATCCCAAACTTTTTCTTTTCATAGGCCTTCATAGAGGGATAAGCCATGCAGTGACAAATGACTAACTCCAGTGCAGAAGAACCCCCACTCCACTCCCACCGGTGCAGGTGGCCAAGTGGGTGGAAGGCAGCCAGAAGCTAGAGTGGGAGCTTCATGCACCGGGGAAGGAGCCACCCAGCTGAAGCGCCCCACCCCCCAGAACAGCGCAGCAGGGTCAGGACCAGGAGGAAGAGGAGCTGCCACTGGGGGCAAGGGGAATCTGAGCAGCACCGGGGGCTGCAGCCACACCAGGAGTAGCCTCCACTGGAAGCTATGTGCATTGGCCAGTCAAGGGCCAGCAGGCTCAGACAAGCGTGCAGCACTGGCTTCTCCAGGCAGGGCCCAGCCCCATGCGGAGTGCCACAGGGGCAGCTGTGGGCCCCATCCAGTCAATTGACTGGAGCCCCCCACAGGGCCATATTTTGCACACTTCTGGTGTAAAGGTCTACTAATTACAAGACACACCTCACCCTATTTTTTATCTTCCCCCAGCTCAGCTGAACTGGAATCTATGTTCTTACCCTTTCAGTACCTACTTAGATTGCCAGCTTTCTCTCAACGTATTTGAACAATGCGGGGCTGGTCTCGGTGTGGTCTGTAGGCATGGGTGTAACACACACAATGACTGCTATGTTCCCATAGCAAAGGGGCAGTGACACCGTATCCTTTCATTCCTTTTCATCCGAGTTCCACTATGCACTTGCTGCTTGACTTGGGCCCATTACTTGACCATCTACCAAAACCAAACCCAGTGAGATTTATACAACTCTCCCCTTGGGGAGTGGATGACAGAAGGGAATATACTCCTGAGGTCTATAACAGAGGTGTAGTGAACTCTTGCATTGCTCTGGGCAGTGTGCCGACCACTGGAGAATTGGGAAGGGAGGGAGGATAAGGAGCTTACCTGCCCCAGGTCTCCTGGCGCTCTGGCAGCACCTGCTGTCACTATAGTAGCATGGGCACAGGCTGCTACAGATGAGGAGAAAGCTTACTACACACTGGCTGCAGCAGGGGCACCAAAATACAACCTCCCCCCAGTCTTGGAGTCTTTGCTTCCCATCCTCCATAAATATGCTACTGGGGTTCCTGCAGCCAGTGTGCAATGTGCCAACCTGTCAGCTGCTCCTGGTGCCCTATTCTCTCCCAGTAGTACACCTAGGCAGAAGACATTCTGCTTCCCAACCTCATTTGGGATTGGGCATTTTGCCTCCCAGCCCCAGTACACTATGGGGAGCAGGGCTGTCCAGCATCTTTGGCTGGGGTGTACAGACTGTACCACCATAGCAAAGGCTCCTGGAGGGATTCTGGCACCCCTTCTAAGACAGCCCCAGGGCAGGTGTCCTGCTCACTCCCTCCTCCAGTTACACTACTGGGTCCTGAGATACTGCAGTCATAAAACCAATATGGAAACCTATGTAGACCCTCTCTACACCTATATTTCTCCCTCTCTAAATGGAGGTGGCACATGACTTTCCTCCTTACTGTATGTACTTTGAACACTTCAGACACAAAGTAATATTAGTGCAGAATATTAGCAGTGTAAAGTGTGTGTATTTAATCTGTTACAAGAACTAGTCTGAGCAAAAAACCCAGAGTATTCATGATTTTTTTATAATGTATTTGTATTCCCTATTTAAACTATGAAGCAAAAAAGGATCAGGTAATAATGAAATATCATTAATTTCTACTTTGGTTCCCCATGTATTTTCTTGTGAAAATAATTTATGAGGTGAATTTAACCTCTTAGACATCTCATTTCAGAAATGCCATCTTTGGTTTGTAACTAAGCTTGAGAAAATTTCATTTTGCTATTGTCTGTTATGTTGAAAATTCTTTAATAACAATAAATGATAAATGTCTTTTCTTATGCTAATTCAAAAGCTGCTTTTTTTTTTTCCTTTCCCTTTTTTTTTTTTTTTTTTAATCTTGGAAGCTCTTTGATTCTGTCTGAAAGGGTGTGTATTTTTCTCTGGCATTTAGCATCAATAAAAGAAAAAAAAAATCTGATGTTCCTTGAATGTATTTCATGACTACAGGGAATGTTATCTAATGTAGCAATGACTGAGACACTGTCAATAGAGCTCTGAAGAAAACCGTATGAAATGGAGTTTTAAGAAAGAGATAGAGAAAAGGATATTCTGATAAATGGTATTATTTGTAATTGAATTCCATTGTGACTTCTAAGATCCAGATGGGGGAGATGAAGGTCACCTCTCTGTCAGGAAGGGAGCTGGGTTTCTGATACATTTATTTGCTGCTGGGAGAAGCGAGTAGAAATGCTTTGATTCTGCCTCTAAACTCACTGGGCCAGAACCTGGCTGGTGCAATTCAGAGCATCTTCACTGGCTTCCATGGAGCTACTCTGGTTTCCAGCAGCTGGGATATAATCTATTGTTTTGCAGATGATCCCCATGCTCTGTATTCAATTCTTACTCAAAGTGCCTTAGAAGCCAGGGAGTTTGCTGCAGTAAAGTCAGAAGTGTTGTGTGCGCTTAGCTTGAGCTCAGTAGAAAGTTACCTCCATCCAGGACTCTTGCAATATGTACCAAGGGGAACTGCCAGTCGGCTCCTGGTAACACAGTTACCCACCTCCCACTCTCTTGCCTTATGGAATCATTTCTCTAGGTCTGTACAGAGCCCACACTCAGGTAAAAAGTGAGGGCTAGTGGGAACAGATATGGTAATCCAAGCAGATAAATCTGGGGTGTATGAACCCTTCTGTAGTCCCCAATGAAAGTCCAGGAAGGCCCCGGCCCTGGCCATAGGAGCTGGGAAGTACAGCTCTGCATCCAGCACTGCATTTGGGAGTGGGTGGCAAGTGAAAGGTGCTGCCCTCTCAATTGTGGGGGGGAGTCTGTGGCACAGGAGGTGCAGCCTTGCGCCCAGTAGCATACCTGGAGCCCAGGGGGGAGAGCAAATGGCACACCAGGCACTGCTTCCAGGGACCCCATGTTACAAGACTGCAGATTCCGGAGCTCACACTGCTACAGCACCACCATCAGCTGCCTTCAGCATGCCAAGCCTGGGCAGGTAAGACTTCCCCCTTCCTTTCACCCCTCTCCACCACACCAACTCCTCATTCCCAGTCTGCACTGGTTGCCATACCTCGCTCCCTCCCTGCCCCAGGCACTGTATGACTTTGCTATGCCTCTGCATGGATGGGAGAATGCCACCAAGGTATGGGCTCAGCTGGTTCCACACTCCAACAGGCCAAGAGAATACCCTGTTCTAGTGATGCTGCTACAGTACATGCAGTAAAGGCAAAGTATTGCAAGAGAGAGCAGCAGCAGCAGATCAATGCGGTGCAATAAAGGATGCATGCAGTTACAAGTCAAGGGACTGAAATGAAGCATTTTGCAACAGACTGAACCTAGGACTGGCTCCCATCTAGCGCTACAGCCTTTTTTGCACTAGTCTCAGTGAATTACATATGCAACGGCTTCAGAGCTCCTGGAACTATTAAGCCATTACCTATAATATATTTTGCTGCCTGGTTCTTCCTGGAAGCTAGTTGCACAAGTTATTGCATCATTTGGCCAAGTGAAAAACAAATGACCTCATTTATAAAGAGACAGAGACTTTGATGCAGCAAACAGGAGAATTGTGCTTATTAATATTTTATATTATTGTTGCAGCTAAATATTACTGTGCATCTTGCTTTGGCTGAGACTCTAATACTTTGAATTAAAAAATGTTGCATTAAAAATTCAGCAGAACAGAGAAGCTGTGCAATAATTTAAGCTTCCAGTCCAGCTTTGCTAGCGCTAGAAGAAGGGGGTGTGAATTATACCTCCCCAAGCCAGCAGAATCCCTTTTGCAACAGAGCCAGATTGAGACCTAAGAACAGCAGGGAGTCTTCTGTCATTGTCCTTACTCAGGGTTTCTCTTGGTAGGCAGCAACTCCTGAGTTTATGGCTGGGACCCTACAGGTTTCTGTGGTGGAGACTGTGTGATCAATCAGCAAAATCACCAGACCTTGCAGCCCTCCGTTTCCAGCTAGGACTGCACTGGTCCCTGGTAGTCCCACAGCGCAAATGAAAGTCAGAGACACGTCCTACAATACTAAATGAAATAGTTCTGTTTTGGAACAAACTACTGCAGTTCTAGGGCAGCGATAGAAAAATAGATGGAAAAAATGGCATTTTTCTAAGAGATGCAAACATTTTGGGGGGGGGAGAAGAAATTAATCAGAATCTCAGTTTCCTGCCAATAAACAATTTTGATGGAAAATTTGAACTAGCCCTACTTATACCTATTTTTACAGACATCAGTGCTGGCCCTCCAAACACAGGTGAATGTCATCCCTATAAAACAGTTGCTTTCCTCTGAGATAAATAAATGGATAATGTCTCTCTATTGCTGACTTACCAGAAGTGGAAATTCAATGGACACCTCATTGAGTAATCATTATGCCAACACCGCATAAGAAAAAGGAATGAAAAGAAACAATGCAATCCTGTTATCTTGGTTTATAATATACTAGTAAAAGTGGGGTGAGAATGTCTTCCAGTTTCAACTTCCCCCTTGTTCGATTTTCTCTAGCTGCAGACTCAGCTCTTTTTAACAAAGTGTTTTCTGACTTATACTTTATTGTTACAGTCTGTTCTTTTAATAGTCTGTACTCTAAGTACAGTCAGGTAACTGCATTTTAGATACATGATAATATTTATATGGAAGGTCTCGCACATCTGGAAAATGGCTCAGATCAGGAGTTATTTTGTGGGAGTCAGGAGATTGATTCTACTTGGTGCTTGGGGATACATTAAGATGATGTGCCTTCCATTCCCACCAACCCACTCCATCTGCGCCCAAACACCACTCCAGCTTCCTATAAGGAAAACAACCTACGGAGAAACCTCTATCGGTCCAAGACAGCTGGAAATGAAAGTGCAAGCCTTCATTCTCTGGCACGTATCCGAGCGAGTATCTTGAAGCCAGAGGAACTGTGCCGATTTGGCCATAAGGATCTCCTCCATGCCCCGGGGACACTGTTCATTATGTTGCCTTTGTTCTCATATATATATCTAATCTCAAGGCCACAACACCGTGTCTAACCTCTTCATCTTCCTTATGCTTTCTAATCATTCATGCCCAGCACTTATCAATGTTTTCAGCCTATCACGCTAATCTTTTCTTTCTTTCTTTCTGTTTCTTTACAAACACTTAGACAAGATTAGCAACCAAGCCTGGCAGCAGAATCTGCTCTAGCTTCAGCTACTGGGAACTGCTTGCTGGAGCCCCAAATTATGTCCTGTTCTACACAGGTAATTCTGGCAGAGGAAGCAGAAACCAAGCCTCTCGGATGCACAACCCCTCTCTGTGTCGCTCCCTGCATGGGGGACATGAGCTATTTTGCACTGGCCATTAAGCTGGTGCAGAACACTCCATTCTCTGCTCTTGCAGCCCATTAGATGTATAGGACAGAGGGGGAAGAAACAGCCACAAAAGCAACAGAGAGGTGCAGAAAGTTTTCTTATACTTCCATAATATATAACCTGGCCTTTAATCTCAAAAAGGAGGAGGAACCAGCTTAGAAACCAATGAACTTGTACTGAGACTTGTTGGAAGAGTAGTGTAGGCAACAGGGTAAGACACTGCAAAAAATGTAAACAGCTGGGTAAAGAGGACAACTGGGAGATGTATAAGACTATGCAGAAGTGCATTAAAAGGATCATTAGAGAGGTGGATGGGGAAAAAAGACCTACTGAACATTAAGTGCTAGTGATTATTTCAAGCACAGTAGCTATAACCCCCCCCCCCACACACACACACACACATATATTAATCGAAGACAAAAAGGAAATTAAAAGAGAAAATGGGTGCAATGAAATGATAGCAAGGACTGAGATATAGATAAGGACATGGAAAACTTGTTAAATGCTTTACTTTACAGCTGTCTTCAGAGAGGACAAATTAAGCAGAGAGATGACAAAAACAAGCACCATCTATCCTAATATGCTAGGAACTATTAGTCACTGTACAAATACTGGTTAGAGATCACACATTTGTAAAACAGGTTCATAACATCCATGAGATTTAAAGAGAGAGACAAGGGCAGCCATTAGTGAAATCTTATTAGATGATATTTTAAGAGCTGTCCAATTAGAGGGTAGAGAAGGCCTGATTCTCCATTCCGATTCGGCCGCCTTCTCAACCCATTTCCACTCACGTTAATAGCTATGCAAGAGAGAATTTGATCAAAGACTCTGAACAAAAGGAAAGTGGAAAATGTCATTATTTTTAAATCTGTTTCGATTGTATACAAGTGGCTCTGATTTTTTGAACCTTGGGATTACAAAGAAAAAATTGATTCTTGTACTTTGAAATGCTCCAAAAAGCGAGAATAGGGATGATAAACCGTCTTGCTATGTCTTGCAATGAAGGCATTTCAACAGGCCTGAACAAAAATGTGGTACCTGGTATGTGTGCGTCTGATGAAGCCCTGGTTTTCTCGTGGAAAACTATCAAGTTATGAATTGGAGCTGACTGGAAAGCAAGAATATTATTTCAGGTAAAATTTGGAGGTTTCAACATTTGGTTTCAATCCACACACACACACACGAAAGAGATCTCTCTTGAAGTGCTTTTATAAAAACACAACAGAAGGGAGACAGAGCAATTCACATCAGAATAGCCATTTGGTCTGTGCTTACAACACTCACATGGAGACACTTGAGATTCCCTTTGAAATCCCAAATGGCTCCAAGTATAATGCTGCCTGCATGAGGTACTCAAATATTTAGTATAGTACTTCTTTGGAAAGAATACAGACACAATTGCAAGCCAACTTCAACCCCGATCCACCCACCATCTGTTTCACCCACTTCGATGGGTGAAATAAATGGATGTGGCATACTGGTGAGACACACAGTCCGCTGGGGGCTTCACTAGCGAATGGCTCTATGTGGAAAACACTCATATTACATGCAGGGAATCAATACAAATCCCATGGACAGACAGATTTTTCTAAACACTCACATACTTTGATATCAAATGTCGATATATTTGTAACTTGTGTTTTCTCATTTAGATCAGACATCCTTGGATGTCAGCGTCACTTCAAATATTCAAATATTTTATCTTCTGTACTCATCCTTCCAAATTCCCTGGTGATTGCAGTACTAGATATGCTCTACTTTACATACTCCCCACATACATTGTCTTAAAGTGGTTAAGATCTAGGTTGGATAGGAATCAATGACTTAGTCCACTTACCAAATGCATCAAAATTCCATGTGCTTACAGAAGCAGTAAAATGTCATTTCCAAAAAGGTATGTGCTCTACTATGCAATACAGCCGGCACTCAGCAACTTTAAAAACAATTTAAGAGCGAGTTAGGATGGCATAATTGGATGACAGACAGCAATCATGTCAGGTGTACTGAATTAACTTACTGGACTGCTTCCCCTAGATCACTCGCATAACAGACAAGAAAGCGTACTTAATGTTACACACTTAGATTTTTCAAAGATTCCCTGAGTGATGATATATTTGCATTTTATTAGTGGACTCTGACCTGAGCATCATTTACCAGTCTGCTGTTGCCTCTGGTGATTGCTCAAACTCTAAAATTGCTTTCTGCAACCAACTCATTTGCAATTTGTAAAATGTGTGCCATTCCTCACTTCAGTTCCCAATGCACAGGTATCAAAATTAACCTCCCCTCACCCCATCAATGTGCTGATATGGCCCAAATCATCATGCTAACCAAACCCTCCACAAACGCATTCTCGTAACAGCACGCACAACCTGAATTGTCCTCTTAGCCCTAACAATATTTCCTCCAGTTTATTGGCATGATGTTTTGAGGACTACCTACACTGACACTGTCCACAGTATCTGTCCTATAGTTGGATAAAGGACTCCAGTCAATTTGGCATACTTATGCCTGCTCATCTGTGTTGATAAAGAGGTGGGGGGGTTGGGGAAAGGAGGGGGAGTTCCACACTGATAATATATTTTTCTGCTTTTTAAATTAAAAAGTAGCCCATTAGATAAAAAAATCTGAAAAGGATAAGGCTAATAGGATGAAGTTAGCCCAGGGGTGGGCAAAATGCAGCCCACAGGCTGGATACAGCCCACCAAGGTATTCTATCTGGCCCACAGGGCCCCTAAAAATTTTAGAAAATTAATATTCATCTGCCCTGGCTGCCTGTCATGCGGCCCTCGATGGCTTGCCAAAACCCAGTAAGCGGCCCTCTGCCCAAAATAATTGCCCATCCCTGAGTTAGCCACATACAGCATCTTAAAACACAGAAGAAAGCATGCCCCATGCTGGCTACAAGTTATATTTTGACACGTGTTGGGGATTACATCCAATGGTCAAAACTCCACTACATTTGCCAATGTACTATTAAAAGGTGCCAGGTCCATTCTAAAAATTAATACAATTCTACATTGACTGAGGATCTCTTCAGCTACTGGCAGTATGAACTCTCAGACAAAAATATTCATCTATATTAGGTATTTCATAGCACTCCTATTGCACCGGTCACTGTAGCAGTGTCTAACATCATACCTGTAAACACTGTTATCAGTGTGCTTTCTAATGCTGCTTATCTTGATTTGCTGCTTCTTTTAATCAAACGAGAAAGATGGTTTTCACAACGGAAAACGATACATTGCCATTTTTAATTTACTGCGGTTGAGATTTTCTTTTATTCCTAAACACACCTTTCTCTTGGGCAGATGGAAGCAAAAAACCACAATGAATAAATAAAATACATGCAATGGGAAGAATTCGTCAAACAACAAAAGGTTTAGGAAGCGACCACAGTGTATACAAGTAAACGTTGTAAATGAAAGGCACCATTTAGGTTAGTAAATGGCAGACAGAATAAATTCTCTTTGTTGTGAGATGAGAAGAGAAGACTGAGCCGTGATTCAGTTTGTCACTTACAACAATTATAAATCTGAAACACATCATTTTACACGTGTGGCATAAATCCCTCATCCCTTAGCCTCTGCCCAGAGTAGGTGGCAGTCAGAAGTCTATCTTTTTGCTCCATGTTAGTCCACTACATAACAATGGGCCTGATCACAATGGAGGCCCCAGAAAGGACAGTGATACACAACAACAACAAAAGTATTTTTATGTAGGAAGATGAGTGGTAGGCAGTAGGAACTAAACTTAATTTGTTTGGAAGGGAGGCTGAAATATTCCGCATTGCATTCAAGTTAAGGTAAGTTTTCTACTGGAAACTCCTTAAGTTTATTATTCATGATGATATTTGTGTTAATCAAGAGTTTATAGGTCAATGATTTTAAAATCCTTTAGGCTATAATTAAGCATGTGAAATGCACAGGAGAATCAGCGTGGAAATTAAAACCAATTACCTTGCAAAGTAAGGCTATGGTGCCCTTCTGTAGCCCCAAAGATCTCAAAGTGTCTTCAAAACGTTAATTAATTCTCATCACCCACATAATAAAAAGAAAAGGATCAGAATGCTTTCTGCATGTAATTTTGAAGCATTCAATGGGCTACTAAAATGAAGCCATGGGTCAAAGAACATTTTCCAATGACTTGCAGAAACAACAACAGTCCGAGTACAGTTGAGCAAAGAACCTCTGTAGCTTCATATGCTCTAGAGTAGACCAAGTAAAATAGAATGATCTCAATCAAAGAGCCCTCTAGTCCCTTAACTTTATGCAAAGTAAGTCCTCTCTTGGCATCATGAAATGTTTTCCTGTCATTATAATAACCTGATGCCTCCAAGGAAAGGAGATGATATAACGGGAGCAGGAACAAGGGCATGCTTCTTCATGGCAGTCCTGAGAATACCAGGAAAGCAACAGAGACAGCCCCATGCTGCTACTTAAATCCTGTTGTGCGAGACTTGTTCTGGCCCTTTGCACACGTGTAAACATTGATAAACTTAGGTTTTCTTTAGTTATGTTCTCTCCTTTATTGTATGATGTAGCAAGACACTTCAACAAGAATTCAACAACATGTGTAGACCCTCCTAAAGTTAGTGGAGCCATTTGCTGACATAAAAATAAGCATGCACTTAAATATCTTGATGAATTAGGACAAATATCCTTAGAAATTATGCTGCTCTTGCTATGCTTCTCAACCACTTCTAAAAGCAAAAAGACCAGTTAGGAGGGGAAAAGATAGAAATTAAATGCAGTGAAACATCCTCTGACATATTAAAATTTTACTTTTTGGGATGTAAACTTCCCTACAGCTAGGATTCAAAAAAAAAAAAAAAAAAAATCATGTGTTGTCAAATTTCAGCCCTGCTAATGTACAACCATGTAAAGTTTTTATTTTGCCTTCTTGACTCTAAGCCAGAGCTAGAGGGTGAAATATTCTCTGCTAGTAAAAATGAATGCGAGCCTCAACTGATTGGAATTCAAGTAGAAAATTGCACCTATACAAAAGTTATAATAAATCCTTTGCCAAATTAAAGCAAGGTGAATTATAACCTTTTGGAAATTTGAATTTCATTTTCCTGGATAAAATTTATAAAATGGTTTTCTCAAGTCATTTCCATGTTTTGTGGCCCATAGTATCACTTTCGAGCAGCCCATCACTTCCCCTAATATTTTAGGCAATGCTACTAACCATTTATCATGAGTCTTTATAACAAAACACACTTTAAGACTCCCTTCATGCAGAAGTGCCTTAGACAGCCAGAGTGCATTAGTACTACAAGTCTTTACAAACTGCCTGGACTTTGGGGTAAATGCATGATTAGAGTTGGGGGATGAGGAACCAGGATTCCTGGGTTCTCTCTATTTTCAGGCTGTGTGACCTTGGGTCCATTTGTTTAACATGCTTTGCCCATCCGTGAAATTACTATAGATATCACCTGCCACATACAGATGCTGGGAGGCTTAATTAATGCCTATTGTAAAAATATCAAATGGCGATTTCAGCATCGGGCAGCTGAATCCTTTCATTTCTTGACCAATACCATCCATCAACTTACTACAAGTTAATGATATATTTACTTTCCCACATGAAAGAGAGAAAATGGCACATTAAAAAGAGAGATTTCATAAAAAGGATCGAGGCAGTTGGAACGAAAATCAAATACACATAGAGGTGTCATGCAGGGCAAATCTGTAGGGACTGTGGTGATGAACTATACCCAAAACAGAGAGCAGTTTCAAGGGCTTCCAGGATATTAGCCAAACCCTAGGGCTGAAATAAGACATGCAACTTTTATGCACCCTTTTGATTAGAGCTGCATTAACAACAAATCCACTGGCCTTAGCTTCACTCCAACCCAGTCCAGTCTTAAAACTCTGACCTGTGTGTTTCTGGAAGCGAGCCCAGCCCTATTGTAAATAGAGGTGAAGAATTTTTCTAATCTGAAGAACTATAGCTATACCCTCTTGTATGCCGAGGAACCACAGTTGTTCCATGGTATTTTGGACCTTCCCCAGCTCACTCAATGCTGCCGAGTGAATTTCACCCCAGGTGATAGCTACCTGTTCAGTAATTATGGATGAGAACAACACTGGATGTGCACTCCAGAGAAGAAGGGAAAGGAAAGGACTGACATATCTAGGGCAAAACAGACACTTTGTAAACAGAAGCCCACACACAATCAGAACTTGAAGCATGATATTTAAAAAGCTGCTAACAATGTGTCTGAATATAAATATATATAAATGCATATATATCTATAGTTATATTTTATATTTATATAGATATTTCTGGGCAAAAGTAATCTTCTAAAGTGTATGATGTATACGTGCCTCAGTTTCTCTGCATAGGGAAACAATCTTAGTGGCACAGCATGGGGACCATGGGGGGTATCCAAGAGGAAGTGGGATAAACAGCCAGTCAGATACTGAATCCCATTTTACCTATACTGTCAGTGACACTGACCATGTTCAAACATCTATTTCTACCAGTGGAAAAATTCCACCATTAGAAATGATTTCAGGAGAGACGGCAGTACATTTTCTCAGTCTGCAACCACCTGCTCTCCCCTTCTTCTTGAACCTTCTTGAGATGGGGGCATTATCCCAGTCCAGGAAAAACATATGGGCTGCTTCAGTTCTCCCATTCCTGGGGGGACTGGGGCAGCAGGGCAAAGCCCCCTGCCTGCTTCTCACATCAGGGACTCAGGTGTTAGCAGCAAGCCCAGGGCTTGCAACACTGCTCCCTCTGCCCAGCTCCCAGTGCCCAAGAGCCGAGCAGCAGGACAACGGCACTGCCAGGGACTCTGGAATAAGGAGGCGGCATGGGGGCGTGGGGCTGCTCCCCCTTGTCAGCTCCTGGTATGTGGGAGCTAAGTGGATTGAGGCCACCGCAAAGCTTCTGCTTTTCACACAGCTGGGACTCTGGTGTGAAGAGCAAGCAGGTGGTTTGCCCACTACACCAGGGAGAAGGTCCCTAAACAGCCCATATGGGTGTCAGTGAATTCAAAGCCAGTGGGACCAAGAACCTGGTTGGGGTAGGCTATCGTCAAACCCACTTTGTGGCCCTGCTGGCTTTTAAATCACTCCCCCCACTGCACAGTGAACAGCACAGGTGGCAAGGGAAAGCCAGAGGGAGCTGACAAAACCCCTGCCTCTTCCCAAAACTGGGGACTGTCTGGTTTGGGAAAGAGGTAGGGACCAGTGCCTGCTGCTCCACTTCCCTCCTGAACTACTCTGGGAGGGGAGGCAAAGCAATGTCAGGACACAGCTCCCAAGCTTGTTTCTCGTTCCAAAGACTCTGGTGTAAGAAGTGGGAATGGGCTTGTGATGCTGCTGCCTCTGCTAGCTCCCAGTGCCTGAGTGGAAAGAGCAGCGGAGCTCAGTGCTTTGCCTGCTTATCATACTGGGTACCCCAGTGTGTGAGAAGCTGAGAGGGAGCAGCTGGTGGCTACTCCTTCCCCGATATACAGGAGGTACTGAAGCAGCTGCCCCCTACACCTTCTGCTGAACAAGGTGACCCAAGGTCTCTGCAAGGCATAGGAGCCTTTCCCCATGGCCCCACTACACCTGGTCCCCAGGGGGAGTTAAGCAATGGGAAAGTATTACAAATGTTCATTCTCTCATAAGAAGCTCTCCAAGGACTGCCTCCTACCTTGCTGGAGTTGGCTTACTTTCCACCCAGAATGGTTATTTTTGGTCCAGGAGAAAGAATGTGAACCTTTGTACTCTTGGTTTTTACCAGGAGAACAGCGATTATCCGAGGAAAGACCGAATGTCTGTACATGGCCATTGTTAATGAAATACTTCCTGGAAGACATGGCATTGAGTGCACTTTTGTAAAACACTCAGGACGCATCCCCACATGCATAGGCATGTACTTCCAGTGGCAAAAAAGTAGCTTTTTGCTGCTACGCACACCCCTGTGCGTGCACTTTGCTGCAGGGCAAGATGCCCCATTTTGGGGAAACTAGTGGAGGAGCCAGGGTGGAACTAGGGGAGGGGAGACACTCTGGCCAGCAGCCAGAACATCTCCTGGGAGGACCGAGCCTTTGTGTCTGCTGTGGCGTGGGCCATGCCACATTTTTAGTGAAATTTAGTTTGTTGCTGGGATTTCCTGGAAGCAGATGTTGCCCCCGTGTGGGACATGTTTTAATGTGCTGGGCATGCAGTTTGTGCCATAGCAAAGAGGTTTGCAACAACACAAACTGCACGTGCCTGCATGTCTGGATCCAGCCTCAGAGGTCCATGGACAAAAGGCTTTTTATGAGGACAGTGTATTATTTACTGAAACCAATAGGAGCTAGAGATCTATATTCCTTTGAAGATCTGGGTACAGTGCCGGGCAAAGGAGATCTTGCAGGCGCAAAAGCAGCCCCAAAGAGAAAACTTAGATACAAGAGTGTTTCTTTTATTAGTTGAGTTACCAATTAAGCCAAAAAGAGGTAAATTTACACTATAGAAATCAGGCCAGTCCTGACTGGCAAAGACCCATGGAAGTCAATGCAGCTACCCAGGCTGTTATCAGCTGAGGTCCACCCCATAATATATATCATCTTCATTACAGGCCAAGAAGTCTGCCTGCCTATAGTTGTTTTTGTGCATCTTAGTTAAAAGTTACACCTCCTCTATACTATGCCACACGAATAAAGACAGGTCCAAATAAAAATCAACAGGCCTAATTCTCCTTTCAAGTGATGTATGTTTTATACCAGCAAAGTCCATCGAGTTCAGTGCAGCGATCATGATTTACCCTGGTAGAAGCAAGAAGAGAAATAGATTCGACGCATTTGTGCATTCAGCTAGGTCACAGCTGGCCTCCCATAAATAATCCGCAAGGCCCTGCATTATCCTGCTGAGGAAGTGAGCTGTGTGATCTGTATCAGTGATAATGTTTCTTTCAGCGATCATTAGGGTAAAGCGGATAGTCACACCAGACTTTCTGACTAAGCTGGGGACGGCCGCAAATAAATTAAATGATACATGCCGTCTCTGAGACAAGAGTTTGGAAGATATTTCACCTGAAACTTATAATGCTTCAGATGTGCACTATCGAGATAGACCTTTGGGGCCCTCTTCTGTGGCTGTTGGCTTCCCATCCTTTAATATCGCTACTGGAGGCTCTGCCCCATCTTTCTGGAAATAACATTTACGTGCAAGAGAATCAAATCAATGTTTCAGCCAATTACTATCCGGAGCATAAAAGAAACATTTTAGAGAGTTACCTTTGAAATCAGTGGAGAACAACATAATGAATAAGCTAAGACCTGATTCTGAGCAGAGGCACTGCGAGCCAGAGCCACAACACTAAAAAAAAGAAAAAAGACCCGGGTTCTAGTCCAAGTACTGTCATGTGGTTATAGACAAGCCCAACAGAGTTCTCTTCCTGCCTCAGTTTCCTCAAATAGTCCCAGTGGCACAGTGCCATTTTTGGGACCCTGTGATACTTTTGTTGTTCCACCCAGGAAGAGAAAGAGGCTAAAAGCGTTATTGAGACTAACTGATCACCTACATTTTCAGCAAATGGTAACATCCTCCCCACCATGGAATAGCTCAGCGGTATGGGTCATCAAGTGCAGGACAAAAGTACCCCCACATCTCTCTGATGACCTAAGCACCTAGAAAGCTTTGCTTACTTGTGCACACCCAGATCTAAGGCTCACATAGCCTGGAAAGGGGTGTAGGGAAGGCTGTTATTTGATCTTCTGGATACACTGCCCAAATGATAATCTAGCCCTATGTCTGATGTTCTCACCAGGTCATGTAGGCTTTGGAGCAACCTTGTTTTCAGGGGTAGTGATAAGTTCTGGGATACATTAATCCTCAATTCCTGCATTCCTTGGTGATTAGAGATTTTCTACAGAACTGTGCAATACAAAACCCCCACATTCAATTTAACATTTGAAGACATCCAAGGCAAGCCCATACCCAGCTGTATGGCCAACCACGCAGTACAAAAATAGTTTGGGTTCCTCTTTTCCATTACACAGTAAATAAATTATATTTTGTTTCCTGGACAAGCCTTTTCAATTCCATTTCCATTCAGAAAGTTTTAAAAGTTCATCTTGCCTGAGGACTCCATTTCCATTATGATGAGTTCTGTGTCTGAAGCTGTTTAAAAAAATAAAATAAAAATGAAGCCGTAGCTTCTCCCAAGAGAGGATGCTTTTGAGGAAGTACAATCAGATGCAATGGCTTTAATGTAGCACAAGGCAAAAGACCTTTGGTCTTTTCTTTTCAAGAGTCCTTGCATTTTATTCTCTAGAGAGCATCTGTCACATTCATTCCAGTTTCCCTATGATACTGAAAAATAAACAACAGGGTTTCTATTTATTTGTAGTATTATTATTCTGAAAATATTTGCATTGCAAGCCAAGGAAGACAAATGCTTCCTACAGATTAGCCCCAATCAACCAAACAATTAAGACAAGTATGGCTGCAAGATGCCTCCAGAACCTTTTCTTAATCTATTAGGATCAAGGCCAGCATGGAACCACAAAGAAAGAAAGAAATGAAGTAGCTTCTTCAACAGCAGTTCTGTATCTGCAAGTATTCCTGCCTAGCTGATTAATTCTGCTTGTTTGATATTTCGCCTTCTTTCTTAATGACTCTGTCAATGCGATGTTAAAATCCCATCAACCTCTAATCTTTACTGTTTTTTATTTAAATTGATGGGCTAATGTTTCCTTTTGAGTGAGGCTCACAGCAGACTGAACTAGTTACCAAAGTCTTCATGGTATGAAGGAAGAACAGCCCTGTTAAATAAACAGTGCATAATGCTCCCTAATGGGCAGGCCACAAACATTTATCCCTTGTAATTTTGCTCTGCCTAACCCTAGTACCAGAGCACCGAGATGTATTTTTATTTATACAGTGGAATCCTACAAGCAGCTGATGTGATCTTTCTGCAACATTTCTCCCCCCACTATATTCACAGACAGCTGCTTTCAGGCTTTGGTGAGATACATTATGAGAAAGTGAGAGAGGATGATATATGAGCTTGGTTAATTTAAACTTTTTCTACTCAGGCTGTACAGAAATCACAGAGGATGGAGAATTAGCTGGCTTTCTTGTTCAGGAGCAGTAAGACATTCAGGTGTTCCTCTGCTTACAGTCTGAACCATTTTATATCTCCGCTCACAATTTATAGCTCCTTTTCTTTCCATGTTCATTCTCCCTCACCAAACTCTAGCTGCGTAAGACTGTACCTCCCAGTAAAAACACAAGAATCACCCTCTCTCAAAGTTTTATGGGAGCAATCCTGAGCAAATCCAAAATTAAAACCAAATTAACAAATTCTTACTGGGCTTTCAGTGGGAATTAACTCGAAAACCCCAGCCGATGGCTGCTATCCACAGGCTGGAACATAGCTTTGCTATATCCCTCTAGACAGTCCCAAAGAGGTGTACATAGCTCATCATCCAAGAATATTCCACCCCTCCCTCCTTTTCTCTGTGCTGTATTGGTGGGTGGGAGGAGGGAGGAATGAATTACAAGCACATCTGGGAGTTTTCCTTCTTGTAAACATCTGATCTGGTTTACAAGAGGGAAATGATAAGGCAGGCAATGGCACATGCTTCCTCAGCATTTGCTGATAGACTCATAGAAAATGAGGGTTGGAAGGGACCTCAGGAGGTCACATCTAATCCAAGCCCCTGGTCAAAGCAGGACCAGTCCCAACTAGGTCATCCCAGCCAATGCTTTGTCCAGCCAGGTTTTGAAAACCTCCAAGGATATTCTGATCTCCTCGGACATCTAGATTTGGGATCACTGATGTTCAAAAGTGAACAATACAAGTACCCCTGGCAACTGCTGATTATAGAGATTCTGATACAAGCACTCCTCTGCCCTTCAAAGGAAAAAAGCAATCTGTTTGAGCCAGAGAGATGAATTTAGTCTCAAAGGGCCCGAGAAGGCCTTGATAGCAACAACTGTGGAAGGCTAGATAGCAACAATTCATGTAGACTAACATACAAGAACAAATTCAGCTGCTGGAATTATGATCACCTGCTGCCAAATTTCCTTGTGATACACTGCCACCAAAAATACAATGGGCTGATGCTACACAAGATGCTATGTCTCCATAGCGATGAGCTACAGTGATGTAGGTCATCATCACTACAGCAACATAGCGTCAGTGGGCACAAACCATGATGCCGATACTATGTCACTGTAGCTTGTCATTACAGTGACAGAACATCTAAAAATAACCATGGGCTGCTAGGACTCAGCAGTACCTGCCAGTCTACCCAGTCAGGGGCATGTGTAGATGTGCCCACTAATCTAAGACTAGAACAAACAATGTGCCATCATATGCTACTAATGTCTCAGCAATAAACTCTCTTTGTACAGATAGATATTGAGCACGTTCTCTAACATAAGAAAGAGGGTAAAAATCTTTCCAGCCCAAGAAACATACTGTTCAAAGATCTGTACCCATTTACAAGATGTCAGCAATAAGTCTATTCTAGGTGTGTGAACAGATTGAAAATTTCAGATTACATTGGTCAAAAAAAACAGGTGTGGAAATGTTTGCAAAAACTGTTCATGGAGGAAGAAAAATCACATGAAGTTTAGAATACTTGAAATATTTTAACTGGTACAACTTACAGAGATTAAATAAATACTGAGTTCCTCAGGTAACAACATTATTCCAGGGCTCAGATGTTAAGCAGAAAGCCCAAGTATCACTTGGTTCATGACTGAAATGAATAGAATTTGAAAGTATGTTATAAGCAAATTAGCCTAAATTAAAGCATTTTAATTTCCTAGGGTTTTGGTGCTTTTTTCCAATTATTATGCGCAAGTATAAAAACAGAGGCGTATTAGGATGTGCCTTAGTTCATGGTTAATTAGATCAATATAGTATCTAACTTTAGTCACACACTTTTATCAATACCCATATAAACAATAGGAAAATATCCTGTTCTAAATCACACTGGCTCTAAAAACAATTTGATCCAAACAAGAAAAAAAAAAAATGGATCTCCCCATACAGATCACAGTGCATAATTTTAAAAGCAAGACCCCATCTTTAAAGTAAATCAAATGTCAGAAGACCACAAGGAAGTCCAGTGTTCAAAGTTCACACACACACACACACACACACACACGCTGCCTCATTAGAATAGATGGCACATTTATTATCTCACAATGTTTAATCAGATGGACTCAGCAATGATGTACAGCTTCTCCAGACATAGGACCTAAAGAGTAAATACCTCATTATAGAAGATATTTTATTTATCATCTTAGGATCTCAGCTAGATCCTACTAAAGACAATTAAAAGACTTCAGTAGACTTCAGTGGGTCTTTAGGGCTCAGATTTTGAAAAATCATTTCTGATTTTTGTGCATCAAATCTTTCCGATTCTGAATTGTCTGCCCCAAAAACATGTTCAGTGAAGCAGCAGGGGTTCTCCTGCTTTTGGAAAGGTGCTGGTGAATTTTACGAGTTAACAGCTGCATTGCCATTCTACTCCCTTTTTATCTGTTTAATAAACAGGACGTAATTTAAATTACAATATGACATGTTTACAAATCTCTTGCAGGATCAATTGATGTAAGCATTCAAAATGTACTGTCACTTGCATCTGCTAAAAAGGAAAAAGATGGCACCGCGTGGCCATTTATCTTCCTGCTGATGCTTTTCCTTTTATTTGGAGTTTCCTTCTATTTATCAATTCTCCTACTGTCATATTGAAGAGGCTTCTCTCGCAGAGGATAACTCTGTTAGCTCCTAAGGGCTTTTCCTCCCATGATTTTTAAAGTGAAACAGCCACACAGCATAAAGCAAACCTCTGAAAGTGAAATAACCCAACACTGGTTTCCTCCTTCCTTTGGCTCTAATCCGGCAAAGCCCGCTCTCTGGGCATATCTACACAAGACGCTTACTGCGTGGTAGCCCAATAACACTGCACAGTCAAAAACCATGCTGATAAGCTGCTGCACCGTGTTATTAGGCTGCTGCGCAGTAACCGTCGCACAACAAACATGCAACGGCACTACTGCACTGTAAATGTAGTCACTCACATTCAGTTAGTACTTCATTAAGGAAGTACTAAACTAAATAAATACACAGTACCTACGGCACATTAATGAATGTGTAGACATGCCCTCTGTGTGCTGTTTTATGTTTGGTAGGGGCATTTAAGATTGGTGCAAAAATAAATAGCACGTCATTAGAATGTGTTGAAGACAATTTGCAGGGCTATGAAATAGGAGTTTCGTTACTAAAGGCAGCTGACAGACAGCAGGATTTCAGAACAAGGGATAACTTGGAGCATCAAGACCACTTAGCATTTCTGTCCCTTTTGTTCTGCCATCTCATTCAACCACTCCTGTAGCTTTTTACTGTCTCATTCCATCCATTTCTCCTATGTGGAATTAAATTTTACAGTACTTCTATCCTGTGACATTCTGGGTAGGGCTGGAGTTATGCTGGTTTTGAGACACAAGGGACAAATAACTATTATTCTTATCTAACACTATTACAAACTTATGAATGTGCTTTTGGCTCGTGTGGGGTTTGCCAACAGCAGGGCACAGGGTTCAGATAACCGAGTCGTGGTTCAAGGCCATTAACAATCCTGTACTGAGGGAGAAGGAAATATGCTGCTAGATGTGAATGACAGATGGAAGAGCTGAAAACAGTACTCTAATATCAGAATGTTGCTGGGAAACCATCAGTTTCTGTGAGCAAGAAAAGAGCCACTTTGGAGGCATCCATAGCATTATCTGTATCACTGTGTGCGTTTGCTTTGGACAATACCTTTCCCTGGTGGGCCGACCTCTGATATTTAAAAATGAAAATAAGGATTTAAAAACCTGGTTGTCTCTAAAGTTTGCCAAGCCAGTACCTAGTCATGGTTTCCAGAAGGCTTTCTGTCGGAGAACATCATCAATCCAAAATAAATTGAGTTGGTTGTTCCCCACCAGTATGTGGATTCAACCATTATTAACACTTGGGCTCTAACCCCCTCAAGGACATTTCTCTGAGTTTACTGTATTCTTAATTAAGAATTTCCAGATGCTTGCAGAATGAAGTCAAATTCATTATGTCAGAGGTGAAATGATGATGCCTCTTTCAACCGGAGGAGGCTTTACTTCTACTTAACATGTGAATTAGTACCTTCACACAGCTGTTACACACAAGCGAACCTTTATCATCTAGAGGATAAATCTCACGAACCATGAATTAAATACATTTTAATTGCAGTTTAACTGATGTGGTTTCTTAATATGATGCAAGGGCGTGTTATAGATTTGCATGCCCTGTGTTAGTTGTAGAGATGTTTCAAGGACCTCTAAAAAGGGCATGTAGATGTTTCCAGTACAGTCACTGAGTATCAAGGCCAGGAACAGAAGACTCTGGGGTATGTACGCTCCCATAGTATTGATCTTATAGACTTGTACAAGTATCTTGAACACACTGTACCTTGGTGATCTGGGCCCTGGCTTGCAGCATTTTTTACTGGTGTCCTCCAGAAAAATTAGTGCTGGAGGCCTATATACAACGTGCTAAGCTGATTATACCCAGGTTGCATTCTGTTGGCTCACAAAATTATACCCCTCTGAAGCTGGGGTTTTCTGGGGCAGAGTAGGGCAGGTCGCAGTTGTTCAATACTTTAATGATTCACCCCTGTAGTAGCTGTGGCACATGTTCCAGGGATGTCGTTAGCCGTGTTAGTCTGAAATCAAGTAGAAGATAGGGCAGATCGTAGGCCTGTGTGAAGTGGCGGCTAGTATTTGATTCAGATTCGGCCAATTCAGGGGAGAGTGATTTGATTTGGTGATTCGAATCACTGTCCCGAATTGATTCTGCCAAATCTCCAAATCAGCCAG
>NW_017728932.1:9534557-9547080 GCF_001723895.1 Crocodylus porosus | reverse complement strand
CCCCACACGCATCGTTCCTGCCAGCGGGGAGGGCAATCCCTGCTACCCTGCACCTTGTGAGAAGCTCTGCATGAGTCCCCCAAAACCCCGAGACCGCTGCAGACCTGCTGAGTCCCGGGGTTTTTCTGGTTTTTTTTTTTTTTTCCTTAAAGGGCCAGAGCCACAGTAGGTGGGGCAGCCATTGCAGGGGGAACTGGAGGAGTGAGGGGGGAGGTGGGGGCCTCATGCAGAGCCCCCCCATGCAGCGTGGGGCAACAGGGATCACCCCCTGCCTGGCAGCACCCAGTGAGCACCAGGGCTTTTCTTTAAAGGGCCAGGAGCTAGGGTAGGCAGGGCAACCATGCGAGGGCTGGGGGGTGGGTGGGGGTCAGGGAGGGCTGAGGAAGCAGGTAGGGGATGGGGCCTGGCAGGGATCCCCCACAGCTCCTCCTCCAGCCCCCTTCCCCCACCCCCACTTAACAGCTCGGAGTCCAGCTGAAGCTCCCTGCTGCAGCCACTGTGGACTGCCCGAATCATTAAAGCTCTCCAGATCTTTTCTGAAGATTCAGAGAGCTTTGAATCAATTCGGACCTTTTAATTGGCTCCCTGATTCGATTCGGATTCAAAGATTGTTTGAATTCATTGTCACACTGAATCGGGCTGAACTGAATCACCACCCAAAACTTTGCACCGCCCTAGCAGTTTGCACCTTACTAATGAAAGTTGCTATTTTATGAACTGAAGTTCACTTAATTAGATTTTCATCATCACTTCATCAAATCACAGCATCTGCTAAAGTGAGCTTGTATACAGCACTATATCTACCCACATACACACCAATATATATATATCTTTTGGTTAGTCTATCTGCCCTGCCTTGTATAAATTCCTGAGCCAAACTGGCCACAGACAGCCTTGGGAAGTATTCACTTCTTAAATGCCTTGGACATGCACATGGAGATCAGAATACAGAATAATGAATGGAACTGATGATACCCTGACTGCATAAACTATTCAAAAGAAAAACTTGATGAAGTGTACACAAGATACAGCAGAATTTTGCCCTGAGAGAAGAAGTGAGCAAATAGATATTTTTTACCCTGTAGTCTATGATGCCACAAAAGTAAAGCAGCTAAGCTTGATACCTGTTGTTCTCTCTCTCTCGGTTCATGTAGGGCTAAATGAACATATCAAGAGTATTTTCCAAGCAAAAAATATTAACTTGTTTTCAGTTCCTGTCAAGAACTGAAATACAGCAGGATGGGAAATAGGTTCTCCCATCCAGCAAGAGTTTTAAAAACTTTCAGGTTTTTCCCCTACCCCAAATTGAGACTAACAGCTGAAACCTCAAAACTGACTCAACCCAATACAAAAAGAATTGTTTCGATGAAGTCAAGCAAAAGGTTTCACTTCAAGTTTTCAACCATTTTATGTTATTTCTTAATGATCTAGTCCTTAAACTTTTAAACAAACCATTTGAATTAACACATAAAACTTGTTTTGAAAATGTCAAAACAAGACATTTAACCAATTCTGAAACCTCCTTCTAAACAGTTTTCAAATTTACTGAGACTGACCTTTTCCACAAACTCTTAAGTTTTCACTAATAAGCATTTTCTGATCTAAAAAAAGTGCTCAACATTTCATTAGAAGATTCCTGGCTAGCTCGAGTTCAGGAAGAGTGTATTAGGTTCAATGTACACTCCACAGCATCAAGCAATTTCATTTCATCAAGCAGTTCCTTGAAATTTCATTCTTTAGGTAAAAATACTGATTTGCCTTTGTCTGCAGTCCCCTGGTGGGACAGCAAAAGTGGCATTGTCACACTGTAGAATTATGTATTTTAAAAAGTGGGTCTTCTAAAAATGTGACAAGTATTTCCCTCAGTCTGTTGCTTGGATTTTTCCATTATGAATCACTGCAACTTAGATAAATGAGGTCACTGGGTTTGAAATGCCAGGCTTCATTATCTCTCCACACTCAAGCGGTTCTACTGGCTCCTGTGTCAGTAATTGGTTCACCTGATATTAATAATGAGCTCCCTGCCTGTATAACCAATCTACTCAGACAATGCTAATGGGAGAAAGGAGAAGGGAGACAAAGAACTATGAAGGTAAACAAATCATGAGGTTATATTGCCATTGCCCATCAAGCTCTGAAAAATGATTTACCAAGTTTTCAGAGAAGACAATTTAAGAAACTTTTTGCAGGCATATGAAGCCATACAAGAGTTGAGTTAAAATTTCATATGCTAAATTATAGACATAAAATAAATGGCACCTATTGTGACTTCCAGGCCCCATGCTAGTACGAGCCTACCCCCGTCTTTGAGCAAACCACCTACTTTGTTGTTAAGTAATCAAGATGTTAAAAATAGGCAGGTGCCTCCCTTTGAGTGCCCCCTCTTTTACATGCTCCAACCACCCCTTACGTGTCCCATACCTTGTAAATGTTTCCTCCAGCTAGGTAGCACTGGTACCAGAGCTCTGGAGTCTCACCTGGGACTCTCACTCCCCACGGGAGCTTGACATCCCAGCTCCCTCATAGATGTTTTCTCCAGTGGTTTGCACTGGGTTCTTCCTTTAGACAGACCAATATACACAGACACACACTGGGCCCCTGGCCCCACATACTGGGCTCCCAAGCCCTTGCTTCCCCCTCACTGGGGCTCCTCTGGGGTCTTCCACCCCATGGGGTTCAGGTGGCCACAGCCACACCTGGCCCCCTCCCCGGGCATCCGCAACCTCAGGTCTCACGGGGAGCATGGGTGCTGCTCCAGGTCGCTCCCCCTGTGTAGACTGAACCTCACCCGTTACCTCCAAAGTGTTCCAAGAGCAGCTCAGCCTGATATTGCCTCCTTAGCTGCTCCACCAGGACTGCTGCTTCTCTGGCCCAAGCTTAAAAGTGACCACTGCAATCAGCCACCTGGTGGCTGCCTGGTCCAGCCCTTAAAGTGACGGAGCACTAATGCTGCTCCGTCACACCTATATATACTGAAATCTGCCAAAAAAATAAGCAACACCTCATGGAAAAGCAAATACTTTGATATATCCCAACCAAAAATATGCAGGCATTTAAAAATAGCTGGAAATCTCTCTCACTTGCACAAAGAGCCCTTTGTCTAGAAGAGTTTCCTCATCAGGACACTTTTTTTTTTCCTGATTTTCAGCCTAAATTTCTCTTTCATTTATTCTTCAGCATACATAATACAGTCTCATGATCTCATGATAAAAATCTATGATTTTAATGCTTTTTTTTTAAAAAAGCCCCAAGCTTTAAAAGACTTCATGAGAACCTCAGCTTTTGTTTCTTTTAAAGGAAGTTTCTGGATTTACTGGGCAGAGAGACACTTAAAAATATGATGCAGATACATTGTAAAGGTTTCAAAGTTAGTAGTTAAATAAAAGGAACCCAACATTTTTTTATTATTAGAAAGAAAAGGGAAAACTCATAATTTTTATGCAAAGCTGAGTCTACAGCAGGGGTGCAAAGCCCGCAGACCAGATGTGGCCCACCAGGCCATTCTATCTAGCCCGCAGGTCCCCTAAAAAATTTAGAAAATTAATATATATCTGCCTCCAGCTACCTGTCATATAGCCCTCGATGGCTTGCCAAATCTCAGTAGGCGGCCCGCCGCCCAAAATAATTGCCCATCTCTGGTCTAGAGGCCATGTCTCATGAGTTTTATCTGTTGTGTGGACAGTACTGCTATGGCTAAGATACAACTCTGCTTGATACAACATTTGTAGATGCATGGGCATTAGGATTACTCACTGACAGGCCTGGGTTTGTCTGGTAACTTCCAGACAATCAGGTAACATTCTTCCCCTCAGACCTCAGACCTCTTGATTCCTCCCACCACCACTTTCTCAGCTTATGAACAAATGAAGAGTTAACTAAAATCCAATCCCAGAAGACCCGTCTTGACCAGAGGTTGCTACTTAGAGTGACAGCTTTTCCAAAAATTCCAGTAGACGGGGAGATAATGTGGCGTGTTCAATTGGCAATCACATCTTGAATGTTTCACTAAAGGGTTTTTTTCACCACCTCTTTCCTAGTCTCACAGCATTTACAATCAATCTGAACCCTGCAGGGTTTGCCCTTACAGTTATCTGCAGTCTCTATACTCTCACATGCACATACAATCCTTTGCATTTTGATAGACTCACATGGGATGGTTCACCATTCTTTCCCACTGCCCATCCTTTCTGACACCTAACCTTCCCCTGCTCATCATGCACTGCCTATTTTACAACAACAACAATTTGCTCACTGATATTTACTGAAGTTTTCTCTCTTCAAGTAATTGAGCGCAGGTAGCAGGTGGCCTGGCACACTTGATGAAATACAGTTCAGTGCAGGAAGCAATAGCTCAGACAGTTGCTTTTAATTCAAGTACCTGCTGTCTCAACTGGTTAGGATAACAACATAAAATTGGCCTTGTGCTTATATGCTCAGTATTGTACATTCCTTTGTGAGCTAGTATCTCCTACACAGTGACCCCTTAGATTTATTATTGTTATACTATTGTGGATGGGGTACAATAACTACCCTTCACTGAAAATAAGAAACAATTAAACTTCCTTATGGAACCAGAGCTGAAACCCATAACAGCCAATGCTTAAAAGAAAGGCACATACAAGGTACATACAGGCAGAGACCTTTTACCATTGTTTGGTGAAGTTCTGTGTGCAAGGGAGATGGAGACTGCAAGTTAGGGTGGAGGGGAAGACAAAAAAAAGACTAGAGTGGGAAAGAGAAAAAGCTACAAGTAAGTACCAGACACAGCTGAACAAGTATTGAAAAGACAGCAGTAAGAAAAAAAAGGAGAAAAACGCTTTTGAGCTCAATGCTCACCGAAAAATGGATTTGGAGCTGTGAGCAAATATTCTGTCTCTTGTTTGATTCCTTCTTTGGTCAGAGAATAAGGATGTCATAAATTCATTGTAAACAAAAAGGACCGTAGCAAAGAAATACCTGACTCCAACACCAATTTCTCTCTACTTACTGGAAAAAGCCATAATATTCTGAATATAACTAGCCAATTCAAATCAAAACAGACAAACAAATGCTTCGTATTAATACTATTAATAGTTTTCCTGACACTGGCTACATGACTGTCAGATGTCTTGGTTTAAATGCTTTATATCTGGACTCTCTGTAGCAAGATGAAAGTTGCCAGCCACGTTTTATCCTAAACAGATAAATTCATTTACATCTAGCTGGATTGTCTTGGAAATTAGATATGGGTTACAGAAATGACTGGCTAATTTGTAAATGGAGATGAGCTCATGTCTAATACTTGACCCATCAAAGTTACTCAATTACCAAATGTGTTCTAATTTGACAAAAAGCATGTGTTATGTAAAAAAAAGAGACTACTGATATGGATTTTGTATTGTTTGCTACACCTGATGAGATACCTAAATGTATTCCTTGTGCTGGATCAAAAATTAGTTTATCAGCTTTCAAATTCAAGTCAAAGTAACAGCACTTCACATATTCTTTGTATGGATATTAGTGACAACTCTAGTATCAAAATAACAAAGAATCAGGCTTTTTGTGTTTATGTTAATATCAATAACTGTGTTACATCTCCATTAATATTGGGTGGATATGGTCTACCAAAGAGAAATTAGTATACCCAATGGGCTAGTTACTGAAAGAACTACTCGAAAGATTCATAAGAGCGGAAACCATTAGGATCACAAACTGACCTTTGGATCACCTTCCCAGTCAAGACCCTTGTTCTCCTACCGTTCCACTCTCTAGGGAGAAACTCCTAGCATCAGCAGTCAATGAAGGCTTTGCCACTGGCATCAGTACAGCAAGGATTTCACCCTCCTCCCCCTCATTAGACTCAGGGAGTACAGGCGGCCCCCCCCCCCCCCCCCCTTTTTTTTAAACAGATCTCTATTTCCTTTGTTAGATAAAAATCTATAAGTTCCACTGCTTCTGGCCATGAACTCTTAGAGGCTAATTAAATAATGGAAGGCAATCACAATTCAAGAATCTTTGCCATATGGCGGAGATGTATGTACTTACACTGTTACTAAAACACTTGTGGGAGGAAAAGAATATAGATACAAACAGTAAATGATACAAATGACCCAGGTGCAATCTATTTAGAAATAACTATCCATTTGTAAGAGTACAGATCCAATACCTACAGGCTACCTCATTAAAACCAGGTGTCAGGGCTATTTCTCATTTATTGTAAAAACAATTCTAGTGGTTGCTATTGAAGAGATGCTGGTGGCAAAGCTAATGAAAGCCCTAAGGTACCCTTAGTTCAAGTGTACTCTTCTCTGTTTCAAGACAGTTGCAGTGATTCATTGAAAGGAACAGAGATCTAGAGTGGTACTAAATATAGAAATAGTCCTGTGGATATTACAAGCAGGTAGCTTATGAGATGGTGCAAGTGATGTCTTTTTTTTTTTAGGTACCCAACTTCTGCCCCTGGATATACTGCATCTTGGAGTCCTTCATTCCTTTCAGGGTGATGTTTACAGCTCAGTAGAATTATGTGCTTCATTGGTAAGAAACATTTTGGTCAGTATGCTGAATACTTGCTTCCTTTTACTCACAGGCACAAAAATTATACAAGAGGCATTTGGGCTCACATAAAAATCTACATAGTATGTCATTTGATTTCTGGTTCCAAGCTGTGCACCATGGAGCCACGCTATCTTACATCAGCAAAGTTTCAGGTCCCCTTTACACTGTTTGCATTAGTTCTTATTGAGAATCCATGTGTTGATAATAATTACAGCATGAAGCCCTGTAGGGCGAGAAGCCAAATGTATTGTAACTAGAGCTGACTGAAAAAATGAATGTGGAGGAACTATCATTATTCTGAAATGTATTTAATGTGAATCAGGATGAAATCAAAGAAAAAAAAATTATAACTTTCAGCCAAAGCCCTGTCATTGTTCAGTGAAATTGACATTCTTGTCAGTTTCATATTAATAGCACCAACAGCAGGGAATAGGTCATACCAAGATGGAGTACTGCATCCAATTCTGGGCACCACACTTCAGGAGGGATGTGGACAGCGTTGAGAGGGTCCAGAGGAGGGCCACTCGCATGATCCGGAGACAGGAGGGCAGACCCTATGAGGCGAGGCTACGGGACCTTAACTTGTTCAGCCTTTGCAAGAGAAGGCTGAGGGGGGACCTGGTAGCCATCTATAAACTCATTACAGGGGTTGGGAGAGACCTTGTTCCCCCGAGCGCCTCCCGGAGTAACAAGGAATAATGGCCATAAGTTGCTAAAGCATAGGTTTAGACTAGACATTAGAAGACACTGCTTCACAGTCAGGGCAGCTAGGATCTGGAACCAACTTCCAGGGGAAGTGGTGATGGCTCCTACCCTGGGGGGGTCTTTAAGAGGAGGCTCAACATTTACTTGGCTGGAGTCATTTGAGCCCAGTTTTCTTTCCTGCCCAAGGCAGGGGGTCAGACTAGAAGATCTACAAGGTCCCTTCTGACCCTACATCTATGAATCTATGAAGAAGATCATACTGGCATCATCATGCCAAGGACTCTACCTGTTGGTGTTACTCCACCAAGGAGACAAGAAGCTCAAGCACTGCAGTGGGCTATATTTGAAAAGCTGACATGTTGTTACTGATGGGAATGGAAGTTCTGCCACCACATTTAGTGGAGGTAGCAGTAAGCTAATAGGGCCTCTGCCCATTTCAAGAGTACATTTATATACCTCCATTGATTTCAGTGCCTTTTCAAATCTGCCCTGCCTTGCACGCAGAACTTTCTGAAGATGCTCTCAGACACATAAGTAGTAATTGATGGATTCTCCTGTTTCCATTAAGGCATTTCACATTGATTTGAAATATACAAAGGCTGATATAGATATATGGTACCAGTGTTTCTCATTGTCTTCCTACTGCTCGTTCATGAACAACAGACTCATGATCATTGTTATAGCAGAGTTTTGCCAAGTTTTGAGGGGAGGGGAAGTCAGCTAACCTGCCAAACAGGTAGGAAGCTCTCCAAGTTCTCTTCCACCAGTATATGTTGAAGACTAATGTGCTGTTGAGCAAACAACATTTCCATTGCAACTCACCAAGGCACTATAAGGCTCAAAAGCTCTCCTCCTAGAATTTATTTCCTATGCCACAGAAATTGAACTGACTACCTTCCTAATGCTCTTCCTGGAAGGATCACATCCTGAAGGCAGTATTTCTGAGAATACACAGGAATCTGACACTGAGAAGTGGAGAGAAATGCATTTACCACTGATGTTGATAGGGGATACAATTGGTCAGTGCATCTTAGGATCACTGGTTGTGAGCGAGAAACCAGTTAGTGTAGCACCTATGGAACACCCACAAGAAGAGGCCTCCAGAAGCATTGCATCTCCCAACTTGACTAAAGCAGCGGGAAGGAAGGAATTACTAGCAAAAGGAACCACACTGAAGAAGAAAAGGGGGGAATAAATGGCAACAGGAAGAAGAAAAAACATGACACTGTTAAGTTCATGGGAATGGAAAAAACCTCTGTTCACTTTAGTGGTGCTACCTCAGTCTCTTCACTTGCATCCAAGGGATTGATAAAACCTGTTCATTCACAGTATTGCTAGAACTGACTGACTGGGTCTCTGCTTGAGCTCTTCCACGTTTTGTTTGGAGCCATTGTCAGATACCAGCATGGACCATTACAATGAGACTCCAAGTCTCTCTTGAAATGACATCAAAATCTACCCTCCAAATTAACCCTGAAGGGTCAACTCCAGAACTGGGGAGCATTCCGTGACTCTGGATGGCCCTATCCCCTACCCGCTGTTTGCAGAAATAATTTGAAAAGGCTTTTTTCCCTTTGAATTTTCAAAAAGATCCTATATCAAACAAAAGGACAGAGCGGTAACATCTCTTCACAACTAGTGTCAGAGTACGTTGAAGAAAGAGTTAGAATGGCATCAAACGTGGAATGAGGAACCTTCTGACTGGCTCAGGAGAGCTATATTAGAGAGATCAGTCTTAGGGATCCTTACGCATCTAAGAAAAATATAAAACATTTGAGGAGAAACAACACATGAACATCAGAGAAAAGTTTGAATTCTTTTTCTTTGTGCCAGGCCTCATGGTCAAGATCATTTTGATCTCTGTTGAGTTACAGAGCAATTCCAGTGACTTTCACTGGGACCCCTGGTAAAAAGATGTTCTACTCAGCATGAATGAACCTGTGAAACTGACCCCAAAAGTTTACCTCCTAGACTTCCCTGGTTTTCCATTCCTACTTTTGAACTGATGGCTTTGCCAAAAAGTTCATTGTTTTTTCCACCCTTTACCCTATGTCAGCTTTTCTCAAGGTCAGCAACCCTGCTGAAACTCACAGCATTTTTTTACATTTGACCAGTTAAAAATCGACATGGCTAAGGTGTCCCTCATTGTTTTCTGTCTGGAAAGCAAGATCTTCTACTACAAAATCTTCCTTGGCACTCTTTGACACTGTCAGCTACTAAGATCTAGGTCCATGTTTTGATGAAAGGCAACCCTGAATGCTATAAAGCAGCTAAGAATTAACATGTTAATGAATTTTCCAAAGTAATTGAATCCAACATTACAATCAATGGCACTGATTGTCTTTGTGATAGGAAATTGCAAAAGGACAATTAGAATTACTTCTACAAAACAAAATCTTTTGTTATTAATTATGGTAAAGATTAACTGTCAGTCATGTTTAGGAGCAGCAAGTCACAGATTGAGTTGATAATAGCCCAATATATATAACTTCACTGCTGTAATGTCATTTTGAGCAGACAGTTTTGAATGGACAGTTTCTAATGTGTGCAACTTTTGAGGCAAAATATAATGAAAGCCTGATTTTAGCTAATGTTGGAAAAAGATGTCAATTTTAATTTTCAAGTACCTGCCAAGACCACAGAAAGAGCTATGGGGGCACAAGGTTATTTACAAGCCTAACCTGCCTTATTGTGGTACAAATTCATTAGGAACCAGATCTTCTAGGAATGAGCCGTTCTCACCATAAACACTCTCTATCCTATGGTCACATATGCCCAGCCATCATGGTTACAATCTCAGATTTATTGAAGGTAAAGACTGAGAATGGCAGGGTGTGGATGTGGAGGCCTTATTTGCAATGCGGAGTTCATTATTCACAGGAAAAAACAACTGCCACATCAGGAACCCTTCTGGTAAATAACCTTTCTGGGTCAGGCATTAACATTGCACTTTGGTTAATTATATCAGTAGGAGAATATTAATATTACTCCATAACTATTCATTTCAGACTAAGAGCTTTCACTCCAGCAATTTATCCAGCTGCCAGCCTTGAACTTGTTATTTATCTTCATCTGAGGGCACCACTGAAGTTTAACAAGTCAAGGGCCCAACCCTCATTATCTGTTTCAGAGTAGTGGCTCTGTTTGCTTAGTGCAAAGTCAATGAAATCTATTACTGTTAATTACATTGCCTACAGTTAAATGCTCAACAGGTAAAGAATACTGAAATCAGTGGCAAAGAATGCTTTGGATACCTAAGTAGGCTCAGAGTTCTGAACTGAAAAGGCAATGAACTGTGGATGAAAAGTCTTCTTGTAGACCCCAATTCTTCAATGCCTTGAACCGAAATGCAGCCATTCTGATTAGGTGGTGTTTCACACTCATGCTGCACTTACTTTGTGGCTAGCAATACACCTGGCAAGGTGTGGATGAATCAGGAATTCTAGACTGAAGTCAGATAGTGTCTTCTGCCACGACCTTCAGTTCTACCAAACTGCAGATGTCAGGATCTAAACAGAGGATAAAGACTGCAGATGGTGGGATCTAAACAGAGGATAAAGACCTGACAAAATGTAATGCAGAAAAAGCAATCAACAAATAGCAGGTGAGTAACAAATGAGTCGAAAAGCAGGTTCCTCCATGGGCAGGGCTGGCAAAAGTCAAATATAAACAACGGAGGCGCCAAAAATTAACTGTATTAATGCTCCCACAAAAAAAATAGCAACCTGGTGTATTGTTTAGGGCAGTGAACAAGCTTCAGAGTTTGGTTTGGGCCTATCTTAAGCAATGAAGACTCCATCTAGAAAGCATTCGCCTGAGTTGCCCCACTGTCTTAAGTGGGACTAGACATATGAGTCAGGAGTACTCCTGGGAGGAAAAACTGGTGGTGGCCATCACACAGGACATTCCAGTTTTCTGCTACTCTGTCCTCCCATCCCCTACTGATACGAAACCCAACGCCTTTATGTCCTCTATTTTTCTCTTCGAGGGAAAAATAGAGGACATAAAGGCATCCAGTTTCATATCAATAGAGGACAAAGGACAACGGACTGTCCTCTGTGATGGCCACCCTACTGGTGGGATGGGTCATTTAATTATTATTATTTACATAAGTAATAGCACTTTAAGGTCCCAACCCAGATGAAGGTTGGGGTATACAAACATGTATACATGGGGTAAAGAACAGCACCTTCCCTGGGGAGTTAGCAAGTTAGTAAAGGGGAAAAGAGTAAACACACTCAGAGGTGAAGTGACTAGTTTGTGATAACATTGCAATGCAGGGAATATGATCCAAGCTTCCTAAAACGCTGCCCAATGCTCTCTCCCCCACTTGGATGCGTCTGTCTCTTCTATATCATGGCAAGCACAGAGACAATGCATATATATTAAACATGCAAAAGAAACTTGCATATTAAACTTAAGCTTAGAGTTCCAGCAAGGTATGAATTATTATCCCATAGTGGCCATCTAAATCTCATAATGGCACATGCTAGGCACTATGTAATGATAATACGCACACTGCAGAGCCTTCTCCTGCTAATAAAGAGGACATCATATTCAAATTAGTAATTAGAAACCTGCTATTATTCACTTGGATCATTAGGAATGTTAATTTGAGAACTGAAATCTATAAGGACATATCCCCTCTAACAAGCTTCTGTCTCAAAATGTAGGATATATTGCTCTACGCACCATGTGAAAGAGGTGCAGTGGCAAAGCAGGTAAAGGATCTTTCTGTGCTTCTGGATGCAGAATTTCAAGCCTTGCTCTGGGCTCACGCCAAAAGCTACCTCCAGTTGACTCGGATGTAAATGGGTACCTGAGTCATTCAGGCTGGGGTATCCGTGATGGTCAGAAGTGCTGACAGCCGCACATTGCTCCCTACTGGGTCTTTGACTACAGAAACAGGCATGCCTTAATCAGAAAAAATATTAGGCTCGGGCAGATCTTTGACCTTTGTATTTTGGTGATATAGCTAAAGTGTGTAACACTTAGGCTAGGGTTTCCCAACCTGTTCCTCAGCATGATCCCATTTAAACACTGGAAAATGTTGTGACCTCAAAACGATGCAGACACAATCAACAGGAAAGGATTAATCAAATTTCCACTTCCGTGTCACACTCCTTTTGTTTTTTGTTCTCATTCTTGTCATTAGGTTTACTGCTGGAGCTCAAAGCAGAAACTTTTTGGAGAAAAGCATCCATGATAGATTTCTCTGTCATGTAGAATACGTTTCAGACGGCAAGTATCAACATGTTGATTTTACGTCAGCTTCCTGTAA